>NC_056741.1:1173273153-1173278153 GCF_019279795.1 Protopterus annectens | reverse complement strand
ACTGTCAAATTCATATGCTAAAGTGTCATTAAACATATTATAAAGTGTGTTAATGATGATGCCGATGCTTCCTCTAGAGCTGCTGCTTCTAGATTAGTTTTTTAAACACCTTTATTAAATTATCACTTAATACATAAACAAACATATATTAACGAAAAGAAAACAAACCATATATTGACATTTTTTCCATTTACATACATTAAATATATAATTTCTTTCTTTGATACTATCATCAGTCCAACACTACATAAATTGCTGAATTCCTGCATTCCCTTAAACCACACTCCTATTTCTCCATGTATTGTTCCCATAATTTCCATTTATTTCTATGTAATTCGCTCCTTCCCTTTTCTAAAGAGCCCTTTCCAGTTCTTTATCTTTTATAATATTCATTACTTAAATATTGTTGGCTTACTTCTTATATTTTTTCCTGCTACTTTATGACTATTATACTCTGTATAATTATTTTTCTCTTTAAGGATCTGCATCCAAACCCATTCTATTTCATGAAATCCCCCCTGCTTCATCATCATTCCTTTCAACTTTGAATTAGAACCTTCTGCTTGTGTTATGTATTTGTGCCTTAACCATGTAGCTCTAAACTGTCCCTTCAAATCAAGTAATCCTAAACCACCTTGTTCTATTTGAAAGATTAACTTATCCTGCTTATCTTATTAACTTATATTGCCCTCTTCCCCTCCCAGATAAATTATTTCACCTCTTTATTAATGTTTGCTCACAACTTCTCTTCTGATGCTTTTGAATCAGTTTTGAGGAGACTTCTGTGACTTTATTCTTGAAATCTTCCAAGTGATAATAAATCTGAGATTTTAAATTCTTCCTTAGATAAAGAGGCTCTTGTCCCTTCTGCAGTTGAAATGCTTAAGAGGTGTGATGAAAATGAAAACATTTTCAGACCAAATAGGAGTTCCCCTCCTCCTCCTCAGCTCTTTTAATCAATAAGCAATGTAAGCATTAAGTAGCCAGCAATCAGTTTTAAAAAGCAATACAAAGAAAGCTCAACAAAAGAGAAAACAGTAAAAGTCAAGGACAGCCCTCCCAGACTGCAGGGCTATCCATCTGCTCAGTTCCCCCTTCCCCACACTGGCAACTTTACAATTTCTCTTAGAATTCAACTTCTCTTGTGGCATCATTGTTTCATATAACTGGGTTCTAAGTGTTATCCATGGGTGATATACTTGGCAATAGGAATCATTCCCTTTTGTCAGGGGATTCCCTCATGACCGGAGAACCAGATCTCTCTACTTCCTACCATTTTACACCACATGCTGTCTCTGGGAGTCATAGAACCTGTGCTCCCAATCTCCTAGGCAAAGAATTTTATTAAAGAATTTTCTAGTGCACAAAATAGAGAGATATCCTGTAGGCTTTTCTAGCTCTTTCTTTTCTAAACCTTTCTGTCACTATTCCAAAATTTAAGTTGTTATCTATTGTCTTTTGTATCTCTGATCACCCCTCTAACTTCCATGGCAAAGGATACCTGTCATCACATTCCATTTGCGAAGAATTTCAGGTGGTTCTTAAGATTTTTAGTAATTTCCTTTCTTCATCAGTTTTCTGTTTTACCCTTTCAACTCTCCATTGCACTAAAGATTTTCACAAAATACCTAGCTCAAGCCATTGCTTACTGCAGACAGGCTTCATGGCATTCACATTTTTTCCATGTTTAGATGATTTTCTTATCTTTACAGATTCTTTATCCAGCTGTCAAAAGTCTTTAGCAACTGCTCAAGAACTTCTACTCAATCTGAGATTTTAAATAAACATTCAGAAGTCTTCTCTCATTCCATCTCACAGAATGATTTTCCTGGAATGTTTGTTGGACTCCATCTTGAGTTGATGTTCTGGGTGTTTGATAATCTGCAGTTTTGGTGATGTCATCTTGATAACTTGGGATTCAATTAAGTGGTAATTCGATACTTTGAAGTATACCCATGTAAGTATATATGGGAAAGAGAAATATTATATAATATATGCATATAATATGTTAAGACATAGAAGAATTTTAGTTTTGATATAATAGTTCAGTAAAGATCTATTCCATTCCATGCTGGTATTCTGCATACTCAGGAAAAGCTATATGCATCACCAACAATGGAACAATTGAAACTAAAGATGCAATATTTCACACTGTAACAGTGAAGGCTTTTGGTAGCTATCTACACAATCTCTTTGAAAAATAACATTATGAATTTTCCAGGCAGTAACTGCAGCATATACAGATGTCCTTCCAAGATCACTGTTGGAGTATTCCTTACAAAAGGGTTATCCAGCCAAGAGTAGCCATATATCCAGCCATCATACCAAAGGATGGGCCCTTCCAATCAACACACATCTGAGTTATGGCCTAAGGCCAAAGACATAAAGTACATAAGGGATGTACTTATGCTAAGACTTCAGAACTACTTTGCCGCCAATAAGAACACCATATTCAGTATTTGGGTCTATATTAAATTCTCGAAAGCCAACAATGTTGAATCTGACATTGTTGACACGAGAATACTGAAACTGAAGAACATCGAACAGGTAAATGGAAATCTCCATAAGGGGAGATTTCCATTTACTTCAATGTAATGCGGTCTTTGAGTTGGTGTATTTAAGTAGTGGGGGGGGTGTGGGGGGTGCAGAGGGGCTTCCCCCCCCTGCCTACATCGTTTAGTTTTTTTTTTTGTGTGTGAACATTTGATGTTTTAACAGTTCACTAAAGGTCGTACTGTTAAATTTTCGATGTTCTAATATAGACCCCAGTATTTGGCTTGTTGGTTACATATATCAGAGCTGATTGCCAAGCCATTGGGTAGATATGCCATTAAGGACATTTTTTTCGTTGGTTGCTCTGCTTTTAAATACATGTCATCCAGTAAAGGGACATTTGATTGTGGGAGACAAATTTCCATTAAGGACTATCAGAATAAGTAGGAAGCTATGATACTGCTGATGCTTTTTTTCAGGGTTGTTGCATCTGAATTAGTTATTTGAAGATATTCTTTGAAAAGACTTTGTCCCTTCCTGAAGATGTCAAAGTCAAATTGTTGGATTCTCCTTTGAATACTCAAAATGTATCTGATTCTGCTGCTGCAGACCTGCTTAAAATTTTACAGGACAAAGGTATGGTAATGCCAAGTTCCTGTCATAGCATATTGCGGACTTCACAGTATTGAGATATTTCCTTATCTGGATGACCTTTTGATTCATACTCCTTCTCATCTTCTTCTGAAGGACACAGATTTCACAATGCATTTCCTTTCCCCATCCCAATGTGACATCAGGATTACCCTTCTAAAGTATATCCTTTTATTAGGATGTGACAAAGACATCCTGAAAGGGGTAAGCATCCTGCTAAAGGTTGACTTCCTTAAAAACCAGGACAGGATTCTGAAATTCAGAAATCTTCCTTTCCAGACAGTCCTGTTTCCCGGTGACTGCCTTCCCTCCCTTCCCAAGGCCACATTCCTCTTTCTCAAAGACTGTCCCTATCTTTACTAGTTTGGCGGCAGATCATAACAGTTTAGTGGGTTCTCTCTTTTATCAGAAAGGGCTAGATGTCATGTCATTGAAGATTCCTATGCCTTTTTCAGGCATTCCTCAACCTCCTCCAAACCAGTTGTTTGTTTCCTCCACTCCTTCAGGATCTTGTGGATTAGGGTGCTTTTCACCCACTTCCTCTCTTTCAAACAGGCAGAGGTTTCTATTCTCGAGTGTTTCTAATTCCCAGGAAAGAGGGTTTATGCACACTAGTCTTGGACTATTCCTTCAGAGCATTCATTCTGGTGCCCAATTTCAAGATGCAAGTCTTCAGACTGTTTCCAATGCTTTTTCCTCAAACTATTTTGGTCTGTCTGGATCTGTAGGATGCATATCTCTACATTCCTATTCATTCTCTTTTCAGAAAGTTTGTTGAGACTCTCTGTATCTTCCTCTCGTTATCAATTCTCTGCTTTGCTCTTTGGTTTTTCTGTGGCTCCAAGTGTTTTTACCAAGTGCCAAGTTCCTGTCATAGCATATTGCGGACTTCACAGTATTGAGATATTTCCTTATCTGGATGACCTTTTGATTCATACTCCTTCTCATCTTCTTCTGAAGGACACAGATTTCACAATGCATCTTCACAGTCTTTGGTTCAATTCTAACTCCATCTCAAGATCAGATTTTCTTGGGTTGCAGAATTTACACTCTTTCTATGATTATGTTTTCCCCACAGCCAAGGCTCTGTTTCTCTCAGAATTCATTTAGAGCATTGCGTTAAAAATAACCTCTGGAAGAGCGATTTTAAGAGCTCTGGTTTTATGGCATCCACCATTCCTACAATTCCATATGCCAGAATCCATATGAGTAAGTTCCAGTGATAGATCCAGGCAGTTTGGCTTCAATATTGCCACTCATTAGACTTCCATACTCCTCTCTTGCCTTGCCTACGGAAGGAATTTCTGTGGTGGAGTAATCCTTCTTAAATATAGAACTGCCATTTTGATTCCTTCCCCCAGTAAATGCTTTCTTCAGACCAAGCCTGGTGGGTTCTTCCAATAATATGAGGGTCTAGGGGATTTGGTCTCCTTGAGAGAAGACCGATCACATCCATATCAAGGAGATAATAGCTTTGATTCTGGCTCTTCGGTCCTTGCATTATTTCTGGTCTCCAGGTTTTCTCTGAGTATTCATAGACAACACAGTAGTCATGTGGTACACATTGGGAGAGACAACAAAGTCCTATTGCCTTTGCAAACTGACCCCGATAGCTTGGGACTTTGTAGTCAAATGCAGTTTGATTCTTCAGGCAGTCTATATTCCTTCAGAAAGGAACATTGTGTCAGACACTTTGATAAGATTCAGGGCATGTTAAAAAGGGATCTTTTCTGGACATTGTTCATCAGGTCAAATACATCTGCTTACCTTCCCCAGAACAGGCAATCCCTCCAGCTTTGTTCCAGGGTATAAAGCCCACTTGCATGAAAAATAGTGTCATGTCCTTCTGTTGGACT
>NC_056741.1:1173123153-1173268153 GCF_019279795.1 Protopterus annectens | reverse complement strand
CATCACCTTAAGTTTCCATGACAGGGCAGTAATCTCTGTTTACAGTTCCCACCTAGTACACACCACTGTTGTCTTTTACACCCATATCCTATACCTCCCTCTACAGCATCAATCTTCCATGTTACTGTTCAGACAACTTACAAGTAAAGCATAAGTGGTGCAGCAAAAGTGAAAATATTTCCCATTCACTTAATCCTCTTTAAGCTTGTAGAGCTTTTAATACAGGCAGGGGAGGCACATACTTTTTTATTTCAGGTGTTACATGTGCAAATGGAGAACAATAGGTTAGGAGACATGGTGAATGACACTGAAAGTGCTGAGCTTCAGTGGATTTTAAGAATGGGGGCACATCGTGGGTCTGGGTTGAATGATTGTGTCCCACTTAAGCCTGTATTAAAAGCTAAAAAACTTAGGAAATAATATAAATGAATAGTTATACACATCTCTCTTTAAATCATTGTCTTTATTTGGTTTCTTAATTGATTTTTTAATTAACTTCTGAATTGTTTTTTGGAGGGAATTTACTGTTTTATGACTGGCAGATGCCGTAAGTGATGCATTATATAAGATGCTTTTAACTTTTTGTTATTTATGTCTAATGAAGTAATGTGAAACATTACGAAAGTGCTTACATTAAACGTTTTTGGATTATTACTGCCTTTGGATTTTATTACTGCTGCCTGCTGCCAATTTGGTCTTCTGTTTGTGAATTATTGGACTTACTCTTGGTTCCTTTGGGTTTTTCTGTACTTTAATAATTAGTTTAGCTTCTGTCATCAATCCAAGGGGGTACAATATTAGTCAGCATGGGAGAATACAGTTGACAGATCATGCTGCTTTGCAGGGACAGTCTGCACTTGTCCCCCCAGGCTTTCAAATACTGGATAAATTATTGTCCTCCACAAATGTACCTTTTTTAGGCAATGCCAAACTGACAAAACTGCTATCATAAGAAAATCAACCAAAGGTGTTACTGCTCAATGCTAGGAAGCTCCACTCTCTCCAAGTTCTTCTAACTTTGGAGAATGTAAAAATTTGTGCATTTACCTAGACATGGTTTAATGCCATGGAGACCAACCCCAGAAGTGCAGGGCTACAATGCTTTCTAAACATTTAGACCAGTTATTGCACTGAGAGGGACTAAGGGTGGAGATGTCTTGATATATATTAGAAGTAAGCATATCTCACGGTTGTTCAAGCAGAATGACACACTTGAACTTCTTCACATCCAAATCAACCATAGGCGAAGTCCTGCACCACATCCTTGCAACTACAGGTTCATAGACAAGTACTAGGCTAGCTGCCCTTGTGGACCATTTTAAGCTTAGCCAGTTTCCCTTAATGAGATTCAAACCCTGTACCTCATGTCTGTGAGGTAAATACCTTAAGCTTTATGCTGACCCCCTCTATGATCCAGGAAACCCATAGCACATACCTAAACTTATTTTAGTTGCTCACCATTCAGTGCAGTACCATATTCATAGGTGACTTTAAGTACCTCTCTATAAGCTGAGAATTACAAATGACCCAATATGTGCAGGCCCAGAGATTCCTGGATTTTGTCAACCCAAACACCCTGGACCAGAAAGTTCATATAGCCACTAAGGGTGAGAACATACTAGCTTTATTCCTCACTAAGAATGCTGCATCCTCCCAATGTAATGTCCTGTCTGTAGAGGTTAGACAATAGAGTTGTCGCCTTTAAAATAAACACAATACTTGGACCCCATGCTAACCCTGAAACATTTAGAAACTACTCTGTGACAAACCTCCTACTATTAAGTGATAACCTGGCAAAATGTCATCCCCCACTCAAGCCCTGAGAACACTGCTGCCTAACTGTTCACAGAGACCCTGTACATTCATGTCAACAGTTGCATACAGATAGTTGTGCCTAACAGGACTAAAAACAAAACAAATACAAGAAACAAACTACCCTGGTGGAATCCTGATATAAACAGGTTGTACAACAAAGGAGGAAAGTTGTGGCAAAAATAAGGATGTGCAATGCCCAAGAGGATAAAACAAAGCTTTCTTCAGTCTAAACAAGCAACTCAGAGGGCAAATCAAGTCCATCAAAGTCAAATATGAAGTAAAAATAGCCTCCTAGGCCAAGGACAATCATAACGCATTTTTTAGTTATGTCCACAACCTCAAAGGCTGGGTTTGAGGTTGTGGTTGGATAGACCAGTTGGCATAATAGTTAAGGTCTTTGCCTCTCATGCGCAAGGTAAAAGGTTCAATCTTAAACTCTGACCATTGCCTCTTTGGAGTTTGCATGTTTTTCATGGGTATCTGTGGGTTTCTTCTCACCTCCAAAAAACATCCTGAGTGTCTTCATCTCAGACTCACCAATGATTGGAGCTGTGGGCAGCAGCACAGACTCTACATGGTGCCCTATAGTGGGTAAGAGTTATACAGACCAACCGCTTGGGCATCTGCTGTGATGCGCAGTATCCTTAAGATAGAAGAACATGGTGTAAAATATGGCTCTAGATGATTTGGTCATGTTGACTAATGTCAAATGGGTAAGGGCATTTGCTGGTGATAATTGGCATGAGGATCTGGCTTACTCTTACCTACACTAGGGACCTATGCTAACAGGGGGAGGGGTGTATGTGCCCCTACTGCCCCGTGTGTGCCTGCCATAAAACTCACCAGCCCTGGGTCAATAAGCTAATGGCTGACTAGTGTCCAGCTGCCCAGCCTGGGTTACCTGGGATAGCTCTGTTGAGCAAAAGCTGGATGTAGACCCAATCAACCTGCCAAACATGAACTAAGAATTGCTACACTCAATGTAGGGTCACTGACAGGATGCAGCTTGGAAGTGGATGACATGATGTATGCAGAAAATTGGACATCCTATGTATACAAGAGACAAGATGGAAGGGCAATGCAGCAAAAACACTTGGCTTAGGATGCAGAGTTTACTACTCAGGAGAAGGACAGGCTAGAAATGGTTTGGAAATTGTAGAGAAAGACAGGCTTCAGAAGGCATTCAGGGATGTCAGAATTTGCGACAGACTAATGACAATCAGACTCCAGCCTAATGATATGGCAGTATTCATAATCTCTGCTTATGGCCCACAGAAGGTTGTGATAGTGAGGAAAAGAGTGCATTCATACAGAAGTTCCAGGACCTACTACATAAAGCAGGAAAGCATGAATTAGTACTGATAATGGCTGACCTGAATGCACATATTGGGGCAGACAGAACAGGATATGAGGACTGCTTGGTTCTACATGGGTGGGGCAACAGGAATGAAGAAGGAGAAGGTATGCTAGAATTTTGTCTGGCAAATGACTTGATAGTAGCCAACACATGGTTCAGGAAGAAAGACAGTCACAAGAGCATATACAAGAATGGCCAACATGCAACTCAACGTCTAGAATGGAAAGGATACTGGCATAAAATCAGTGATTGCAAAGTAACCCCTAGTGAAACAGTTGGCCCACAGCATAAACCACTGGCTGCCACAATCAGCTTCAAGCAATGGTCAGAGAAAGCTCTGAGGTCAATAGGGACCAGGCTGAAGACCTGGAAGTTGACTGTTCATGGAATTACTCAGGATTCTAGCATCCCACAAAAAGAAGGAAGTATGTGGAACTGAAGAATGGCAGCACCTCAAAACAGCATGCGTTAGGACTACAGAACTGATATGTGGCTGAGCCAGGTACGGAAATAAGGTAAATAAGAAAATCTGATGTTGGAATGCAGAAGTCCAGGAAATTATCAAAAGAATGGAGAAGTACAGGAAAAGTGGGAGGTAGAAAAGACTAACCAGGCTAGGAAGGAATACTGGTTGGCTAACAAAGAAGCTAAAAAAGGAGTTTCAATAGCAAAGAACTGAGCATCAGATGCACTCATATCAGCTTCTGGAAAGTGACTAAGTAGATGGCACAAAGCAACTACATCAGGTTGCAAGGCAAAAACATAAAGAAGATAGTCAGATATCCTTCATAAGGGATACCAGCAACAGACTGCTCACCAGTCCACAGGGCATCAAAGCCAGATGAAAGGTGCATTTCCATTAGCTTCTGAATGAAGAAAACTCCACAGAAGCTGTACTGTACCAGACAAAGCCTACAATGAAAGAGGAAGAGGAGTCCACTCTAGAAGTAGTAAGCATAGCACTAAGAAAAATATAGTCAGGGAAAGCAGCATGGTCAGATGAGGTCACAGCAGGTATGATAAAGATCTTGGGTGAGACAAGGGAGAAATGACTCTTGAGGGTACTCATAGCAGTGTAGAGAAAATACATATGTCAGATAACTGGAGGATAAGCATATTCTTGCCAGTGTATAAGAACAAAGGGGACATCCACAGCTGTGGGCAGTACAGAGGTATCAAACTCCTGTCATACTGTATGAAATTTCCAGAGATTGTGACTGATAAATGGATAAGTAGAATAGTGAAAAGTAAGATGGTTGATGAGCAGTTTGGACTCAGATCAGCATGCAGCACAACTGACCCAATGTTTGCAGTGAGCCAGATAGTTGAGAAGGAGCTAGAGATGAGGAAATAATCCAAAATGGCATTCCTAGACTTGGGGAAAGCATATGACCAGGTCCCATGAAAGCTGATTTGGGCAGTTCTGCGGTGGGTCAAAGATCTGGAAACATTGGTAGAATTAGTGCAGGCTATGTACAAGGACTCAATGACTCAAATACGAACAGTGTCTTACATGCCACTTCCACTGGGAACCATTCTGTATCAGGGTTCAGCTCTGTGCCCACTGCTGTTCATACTGGTGATCAGACTACATTAGCAAACAGGTCAGAGGGGACAGATAAACAAAGTGGCTCTATGCAGACGATGTGGCATTACAGGCAGACTCTGAGTAAGAACTTCATGAAAGGATAGGGGAATGGAATGCAAAAATGAAGGCACATGGCATACGAAACTAAGCACAGATAAGACAGTGGTAATGGCATCAAACTGGGAAAATCAGAAGAAGCTAAGAATTATGATAAAAGTGAAGATAGTTGAACAGGTTAACAGTTTCCAGTATCTAGGAAGGGTGGTTGAGGAGAAGAGTAGTCTGAAGGAAGAGGTCAAAGCTAGTATCAGATGGACTGCAGCCACTGGCAAAGTATGTCAGGTGTAGTGTATGACAGAAAAACACCAAATAAGCTGAAAAGTAAGGTGTACAAAACAGTGGTGTGACCAATACTGCAATATGGCACAGAAACTTGGGAAGTAAGGGCAGAACAGATAAGAAAGCTAGAGGTGATAAAGATGAAGTGCCTGAGAATGGTGGTAGGTTGCACACAATGGGACAGACAAAGAAATGAGGATGTAAGAGCAGAAGTCAAAGTAGCTCCAAATGCAGAAAAGATCAGAGAGAACAGATTATGGTGGTTCGGACAAGTGCAGAAAAACAGAAGACAATCTGAAGAAGATGATTTTGGACAGACAGTAAGAAGGTAAGAGGAAATGAGGGCATCCAGCAAAGTGGTGGATGGATTGTGGGACAGAAGATCTGTGACAGTCAGGCATGAGTGTTGAAGAAGGCAGGAGTGTGTTGCACTGAATTGAAAGAGATGGTGTCAGGTAACACAACACCCCAACCTCATTTAGAAAATAAGAAGAAGGTGGTTGATGATGACGATGGTGTCAACAACCACAAAGGTATTACTCAGCAATGTGCAGATCTAACTGTAAATGAAACCACCTACACTGAGCTGAAAGACATAGCAAATCTAATGCCCAATAAGTTAAGCTCCAGTTTTACCATTCTTGACCCCCCGATATCACTCTGGAAATAGCATTGAAAATACCCCCCCGCCAATTATCATTAGAGAGCAGGTTCTTAATGCACTTTCCAAGGACAAGAATACTGCATCAGTAGGCCCAGATAATAATAATACATTTTTTTCTGCTTCTGTTGTTTAATAATTTTTATGTAGGTAGTATATATTACATAATTTACAGATACATTATATTTTATATATTTTATTAGCACTTTGTTATTAAGGACTTTGCATACGTATTTTTAAATGCTAAAATGTTTTAATTATTTATATTTTAGTAAGATATGTTTTGTTAAATGTTTTTATAGAATCATGCTTTTTGATGAGTGAACTTGGAATAACTTGGCTGTTATTCTTATGAAAGCGATAGGGAATACTTTTTTGATATACGTTTCCCTATGTTTTGTCTAATGTCTAACGCAAACCAATGATTTTTAAGTAAGCAAAGGCTGATTTACATTTCTGCTTTCATTTGCTAGCCCAGACCAATGATGTTTGAGAAAATGAAGTTTAATTTACATTTTCCATCCTAACTTGCTAGTTTAAAGCTAGGTTTTGTCTAATGTTTAAAGTAAACCAATGATTTTTAAGCAAGTAAAGTCTGATTTCCATTTCTGCTTTCATGTGCTAGCTGAGACCAATGATGTTTGAGAAAGCAAAGTCTAATTTACATTTTTCATCTTAACTTGCTAGTCAAAGCGAATTAGAATAACGAAACACATTGAATGATGAAGCGCTTGTATAAGCACTTGTATTAGTTAGAGCAAAGCAGCTTGTTTACATGTTTTTGTCATTGGCTGTTACATGCTTTATATTAGATTGAGATGTGGCTTTTGTCTGTGGATCTGAAGAAGGCTTTGATAGCTGAAAGCGCTAAAACGTTGTTTATTGTTTTTTGTCTTGTTGAGATACAGCTCTGAATAAATCGTTGAGATACGTTTTATGGTGTGGTGCATCGCTCATCTCTTAGTTATTGTTGTGATTTTGCTGAGCAAGCTTAATCGGAACATTCTTCTGCCTTTTTGTAGGATTCATTAGAGAAGACACTGTCACTGATAAAGACTGAATGCAAAAGAAGGGGCAGCAGAGGCAAAGGGTGATAGACTGCATGGCTGAAATAATATGAATTTGCAAGAACTTAAAAGATGTTCTTGACAGAAAGACTGGCATGCTTAAGTCCTTGAGATCACACATAACTGAATTTCACTACATGAATAAACAAACAACAGCACAAAAGACACTGTATTCTGTGATCTGATATGACCAACAAATGATGTGAGGTACACTATACATGAAATAATGCTACAAATGATTATGTTACAGCAAAGGTTAACCAGTACATGTGAAAGTGAGACAATAATGACCTTTAAGTTAACCTGTAACTTAGCACTTCCTGTTCACAAAAAAAGGATTTTTTTGTTTACATTATATATTTGTCAGCTTGCTCTGTTCTTCGTATTACAGTTTGATCAAAAAATAAGTTTTAAGATGTGTTTTCTTATATTGCCATAGACTTATTCACCCTCTATCCTCTTATGGTGTTTAATTTAAAATATTTTTCCTTCCTCCACAATATGCTCAATTAACTTTCTTGATGTTTTTAAAATAGTCTGAATTCTCTCAGTCTTACTCACAAAGAGTTATCACTTAAGTAGTTTTTGAACCAGGATATTTTTTTAAGCCTAGTGCAATTAGTCTTATTACAAAGTAACTGATGTGACCCTGTGTCGAAGGCTTTGCTAATAACCCTACGAAGAGGGAAGCTAATATTTCACCCAAGATTAACCTTTCTTTTTTCTTTCAGGATCTAGTGTACCTCTAGAAAACACTCAAATATCAGTGGCTATAATAAATTAAAATATGTAGTATAAGATTTCTCTAGAACATTCTTCTCCATTGAGAACATAAAATAATATACCTAGGAATGTAAATGCAGATCTAAACTTCCGAACATTTTCAAAGTTGCATAAGGTATAATTCTTTTGAATTATAGATGCTTGTTTTATAAACAATTAAACTGCCCAAACTATAACACAATAATAATCATTCTACTTATTTCACAAGGGACTTAATCTTAACCTAAAATATATTTATACATACGCATCTGTAAATATATAAATCATACTTAAGTATTTATATCAAGAATTAAACTAATAAAATAAAGCAGAAATATTTGATAATTATACAATTTTATTATATTAATTATCAGAGATATAAATATGAATGATGGCAATCAACTAACCATACTATTTTTATAGCTGTAATCTACTCTTCAAAGTTCAGTAAATTTAGAAAACACTTTATTACACTTTTGACCTTATTTTAATAACTGTTTATTCTTTCCAGCATTTTAAAGTAACTTTTCCTTTCTTCCACTACCCTCCAAATTTTCCTTATTCTTTTCTTGATTCCACTAACTCATTTACTTATGACAGTAATAATCTGAAGGAAACAATTCATGAGCATTATGTACATTGGATTGTGCATTCAGAATATGCACATTATATTCCTGAGTTACATCTTCCATAAGGAATAAATTATATGCAGAAGTATAATTCCCATTCTTTTAAAAGAATATATAGGTCTATCGTACACAACAGAACTTGAACACTTTTGTTTAAGATCCGAGGATTATATAATTTCAGTATGTATTATTAAGATTAATAGGCAGTAGTGCAGCTATATAACTCCTAAAAACTCTGTAAAAAAGAATTGACATGCACACTCCTTTTCATAGGTTCATAGGTTCATACTAGGCTATCTGCCCTAGGGCATTTATAAGCCTAGCCAGAATGTGTTTGGCTTTCGCCACCCATTTTAAATTTATTTTGCTATGCCCTTTTACGAAGTTAGTATACTGTGCCTCTGTCTAACAGTGACACAGAAGTAATACCTGGGGTAAACCTACGATCTCCCATCCACTCATCAAGGTTCCTCTTGAAGAGAGTCAATGAGGGACTCTGCCTAACTTGGACTGGGATTTTATTCCAGAGTGAAGGGAGCCTCTGGGTTATGAATCTGTCCCTCCAGCATGTCCTATTTATTTCAGTGCTGAGGTTCAAGTCTCTCGAGCGCGTAGCTCGATGGGATTTGGATTTTCTGAGGTGCAGCATGTCCATTAATTCCGGGTTGGACATGGCTTTATACGTCAGGCACAGATCGCCTCTGAACAGGCGGTATGCCACTGAGTAGAGCTGGAGTTTCTTTAACCGGGCAGCATATGGCATCTGTTTGAGCCCTTTGATCCTCTTGGTGAGGTACTTTTGGGGTCTTTCCAGTTGCTGCAGGTGTCTGGTAAGGTACATCCCAAAAGGGCATTGTACTCAATTATGGGCCTGATGAGGAATGAGTAAAGAGGCACGATGACCTCCCCTGATCTAGATGTGAATCCCTTCATGATTAGGTGGGCTATATAAAATGTTTTTCTAACCACTTTGGCCACGTGGTTGTCAAATGAGAGATTGCTATCAACTTGAGTCCCCAGGTCCCTAATTACTTCTTCTGTACTTAATGGATTACCACCTATGTGGTAATTTGTGGGCACTTTGTTTTTGCCAAAGGGGATGACTATACACTTTTTGAAATTTAGCTTGAGGCCATGGCTCTGGCACCAGTTGTCTGTTTCTATGAGGCCCTTTTGGAGGATGCTTGTGTCGGCTGGCGAGTCAATTATGGCGCCCAGTTTGCAGTACCTCCGAGAAATATATACTGAACAAGAGAGGTCCCAGGACTGAGCCTTGTGGGACACCACTTGTAACTGGTTTGGAGTCTGACATGGCTCCAGCAATTCTAACCACGTGGGTTCTGTCCTTGAGCCAGTTTGCAATCCATCTAGTGACATAGGGGTTTATATTTAAGCTGGTGAGCTTATCTATAATGCCCGAGTGGGGTATTGTATCAAAGGCTTTTGCAAGGTCCAGGTAGGCTGTGTGAACCACCTTCCCCTCATCAATGGCCTTGGTGACTGTTTCAAAGAAATCAACCAGGTTTAAGAGGCAGGATCTGCCCTTAACAAAGCCGAACTGGGTAGGATCCAGTGTCTGTAGGTCCCCAACATCTTTATTTATGAGGTCCATGATGATCCTTTCCATAGCTTTGCAGACCAAGCTAGTCAGGCTTATGGGGCGATAGTTTCCAGGATCCGTTGAGGCACCACCTTTATGGAGAGGGACCACTGTTGCTGTACGCCACTCTTTGGGCACATATCCTGTAGTAAGGCTGAGATTGAACAGTAGTTTTATGTTTGGGTTTAGCTCTTCTTGGAGTTCCTGTAGGACGCAGCCCGGGACACCGTCTGGTCCCATTGATGCTGTGTTTTTTGCTTTGGAGAGGGCGGCTCTTACCTGAGCATCTGAGATGTCAGGGGGACAGCACTCTGCTGCGATAGATATTTGCCCTTTTGGTGGGCGGGGTTTGCGCTGAACCTGTCAGCTAGGATGTTGGCAATGTCTGTGGGTTCGGTGTATTTTTTGTCATTTTGGACTAATTCTGAGCATATCTGGGAATTACCACCCAGGTTCCTAACATAACTAAAGAAAGCCTTGTGATTATCCTTAGTGTCCTGTGCAATTTTTCTCTCGAAGCTGGCCTTAGACAATTTTATGAGTGCCCATAGATTTTTGCTAATACGGATCAGTGATGCCTTCCCTTTTTGGGATTTTGCTCTATCATTTAGTAGCTTCCTCCTTCTATTGTATAGTTTGTTTATGGCTGGGGTCCACCAGACAGGACGTCTGCCTTTGGAGGATTGGGTCTTGGTATTATTTGGGATCGCATGATCCATGCATTCCTGAAGGTGTTCATAGAATGCATTTACAAAGGATTCTGCGGTCTGGGCCTTATTTTCCACAGGCCCGGGGGCTTTGAAGGATTCCACCTTGGTTTTGAGGAGTGTGAAATTTGCTTTAGAGAAGTTTTTCACTGTGGTTTTCTGGGCAGGGGGTGGGGTCAGGATGTGAATATCCAGTGAGATTAGTTTATGGTCTGATCTTACCAGTGAGGGATACACTTCTGGTCTGGAGCATAGAGTCCCCATGTTGGTGATGATCAGGTCCAGTATGTTTTCCCCTCTTGTGGGAGTGGTAACAAGTTGTTTCATAGCATTTGAGTTTATAAATTCTAGGAACCTTTGGGCTAGGGTGTTGGAGCTAGAGTAATGCTCCCAGTCTATGTTTGGGTAGTTAAAGTCACCCAATATAATGGTGTTTGGAGAGACCTTCATATTTTCCAGTGTTCTCAGGAAGGCCGAGTGGGGTTACTGGGTTTGGGAGGGTGGTCTGTAGCAGGCTATAAACTGGAAGGCAGTTTTACCCACTGTTAGTTTAGTTGTGCATGGATAGTCTCTGATGCTTCGTGCTTTGCCACCAACCTGGAGGTGTGCGTATCTTTGATGAATATTGATACTCCCCCTCCTTTTGTGGTTCAGTCCACGTTTTGGGGCCGAAAAGTATGGTATGAGGTATAACCTGGTAGTGCTGGGGTGCTCTCGGGAGCCCTGAACCAGGTTTCTGTTACTGCACAGACATTGATGTTCTCCATGCTAAGGAGAGTTTCGAGTGCATGCATCTTGAGGTTTAGACTTCTGGCGCTGAGTAGCATTACTCTTAGTTTCTTATTCCTTGTGATACCTATGGAGGTGGGTTTCTCTTTTGAGCCTTGCCCAAAAAAGGCACTATGGGGGTAGCAAGAGCCTTTGCCAATATCCGAAAGCCCAGGGGTGACAGGTGCAAGCTGTCCCTAGTGAAGCATCGTGGCTTGTCGAGCATATCATCCCAAGCTGACAGGCATTGGATCCCCTTTGAATGACACCAATACTTAAGCCAATTGTTGAAATTGATCATCTTGTCTTCATATTCTGGCATCATTCTTGGTGAGGGTAAGATGTTACTCAAGGTCAGGGTCATACCGTCCTGGGCTACATGCTCAGAGAGCTCCTCTATGTCTCTTTTCATGTAGTCCAGGGAGGTACGTCTCAGGTCATTCACACCAGCATGGACAATGACTGAGTCATATTTGTACTTGCCTTGGAGTGACCTGAGTGCTTGTGTTATGTGTTTAGTGTTATACTACTATTATGAGATACTTCTGTTATATCAAAGTTAGTCATTAGTGATGTATAATGGCATACTCAGTCTTCTACTTATTTTAGTAAGAGACAGAGAGAAAACACACACACACACACACACACACACACACACACACACACACACACACACACACACACACGCACAATGACTGAAGACATTTCATACATGCTTCACGTGTCCCATTGTTTCAGCCTAAGTGTTATGGACAGACATAAAATGCCATCTTATTCCCCTCCTTTTTTTTCTTTCCTGTCCTCTTGCTCTTCTTCATTGCTCTTGTGCTACCCTTCCTTTCTCCTAGTTCTCTTCCTACCACTCTGTTTTCCCTTCCCTCCCCTCTTTTCTTTACCACCCCTCCTTCTGATTAGTACTACTTATTCCTTCATCAGAATTATTACATTTTGTACAAATTTACAAGATTTAACATAGCATAAGTGAGCTATTTCACCTGATCCTATTTCCTGTAAAACTGAAGTTAACTGCTAGGAGAAGATCATAGCAAAATGATTATTGCAAGCCATCTCCTATAGCAGAGAAAGCTGTTATCGCTTAACAATCTACAACTTTCACAATCTTATTTTCAGTTATCCTTATCTTTTAAAGTGAAGATAATGGATAAACATCAGTTACACTTTCCTATTCCCACTCCAAGAATCTCAAACTAAGTGAAAGATACACAAAGACAAATTTGTCAAACTAGGCAGTAATCTATCTTTCCCAAAGACATGTGCCTCTATGTGTAATTATTTGTACATATGTAAGAAAATGTAGCCAATCACTTGCACAAGGGTTTCTTTCATCTGTCTGCTCTTTCATTTACTGGAACTACCATGGTTGGATGTAATAAACAAGAATAACTTCCCTGTATTTCAGTTTGGTTAACTGAATCAAATGTAGCTCCATTAAACTTATTCACTAGAAACTAAAAATTAATTCTTCTTGGATGGTTAAATGTTTATTTAAGAGTATACTCAGCAACTGAAACTACACCAATCGTCTTTTTCTAGATTTCTACACTTTCCTCCCATAGAGAAAACCACTGTGCAATACATGATTATCCAGGATTATACACATGATGCTCATTCACTGATATTTATATTCAACAACCCACAACCTATCATGCAGTAAAAGAAAATCCACCACTTTAAGAAAATCACTCTCAACCACCTACAGCTTCCAGCCACAAACTGCCAAAAAGCCTGCACATACACCCCCAGTACCAATGATCAAAGCACATAAACACACAGGCATCTAATACTTTAAAAAGATCCCATACTGGAGGATTTTATTTTTAGTCATCCATAACGTGTGTTGATAATGCCTTAGCTAGGGCACCAAAAAAGTCATGCCCACCAGTATCGCATGTAGAAAAATACCTACTGCATACTTGAAAAGACCTGTCCTGCCAAGCTATAGCATCACTCCTGAGGGAATCAGCAAAAACAGAGTACATTTCCATTATTCCAAACACAAATGGTGTAAAATGGTTCCCTCAACAAACCAATCTGGAAACAATAACACAACCTCTACTTAAGTCTCAGACATGACAAAGGTATCATTCAAGAATTCTTAACGGGAGGAATATGTCTCCCACAGAAGCCATGTATGTTAACAGATAACATTATATTGATTTCAAACCATTATGGAAGTTTTAGCAGAATGTCATCTTATATCACATAAGTTATAAATACAGAACACTCTCCGAAGAAAGCAAAAGAATTGAATCAGAGAGTGTAAGCAAACCAGGCATTCATTTCAAATGGATTAGTAAAAAGATTAGCTTGGTAACAATCATAACTGCTGGTATACTAACAACAGAATTTTGTTTGTTTTTCCATTTTATTATTTATGGTGTGTTTGCTTTACTAAATTTCTGCATGTCATTCTGACAGTTTTCTGGCAGTTATAGCAGAAGATTAAAGCTCCGAGTTGCTAAGGAGCTGCTTTCTGTAGCCAAATGTATGGTGTTTGATTCTTTCCACCTCCATTTGCCTACTGTAAGACTCAGTCACACCACCAGATAATGCTCCCAGGTATATATGGTTAACAAATATAAAACAAATCACAATATGGTTAGGAATGTACTGGTGCTTTTCTATGCTAGTTTTCTAACAGTCTTTTTTCAGTTTTATATCAGAATGTTGAATATATAAAAAAATGATGCTTTTTAAATAAACCAGAAGCAAGAAAACAGAGATAACACAAAAAATCACCACTCTTTAAAAATGTTTTACTTGAAGAAGAAAAAAGTTAGTCAGGGTCTAATACCAGTCATGACTGATTGTGCACTGGGAAGAATATTCCATCTACAGTTCTACAGTTCTACAATTGCTTGCTCATTCTAGGTCTGTATGCCTCTTTTGGGCAGGGTGTGCCTGCCATAAAGCATTGTGTCAGTAACCTGATGGGCAGCCAGTGTCCACTTGCTCAGCTTGGGTTACCTGGGACAGCTGTTGAGCAAAAGCTGGATGTAAAATCAATAAACCTGCCAAACATGAACTAAGAGTTCTAATAGAGTTTCACTCACAGAATGCAGCTTGGAAATGGATGACGTGATGGTAAAGAGGAGGCTGAACATCAGGGTATCAAGGCGACAAGATTGAAGAGCAGTACAGCAAAGCCACTTTGCATTGGGATCCAGAATCTACTACTCAAGGGAAGTCCAGACTAGAAATTGGGTGGCAGTTGTGGCGAGGGAGAGTCTTCAGAAGACAGTGAGGGATGTTATCTGTATTAGTGACATTCTCATGGTAATCAGGCTCCAGTGAAAGATGGTGCAGTATTCATAATTTCAGTCTCTGCCCCACAGGAGAGTTGTGATAGTAAAAAAAAGAGTGCATTCAGGCAACAGTCATAGATCCTATTAGTCCTCTCAACTGTCCAGATTTTTGCAGAATGTCCAGATTTTTGACTTGTAATTTTGGTCTGTTCCTCATAAAATGTATGGTTTTCTGGAAAATCACTGTGATGATTTTAGGATTAAAGTCACTGAATAATGACATACATTTCAGTTTTAGACTTCAAATCCTTCAGAAAATATATGTCAAAACAAACCCTATTACTCTAGCAACTTTCTATGTTTATAAGAGCAATATTTAAAAAGCAACCCTATTTTTGGACCTTTGTCCCCCCATTTTGTCAGGCTTTGTCCAGATTTCTTGCACTAAGAGGTTGAGAGGTATGCGGATAACATGAGTTGGTGCTGATGATGGGGGACCTGAGTGATCATATCAAGATGACAGAGAACATGGTATGAGGGCTATCTCAGTCTACACAGGTGAGGCAATATGAATAAAGAAGTAAAGGGCATTCTAGACTTCTGTCTGGCAAATGGCTTGGTGGTGCCCAATACATGGTTCAACAGTAGAGAGAGAGAAGGGCACAAGAGCACGTGCAAGAGTGGCTTCCTACTAGTAAGGGAAGGGCACTGGGATAGAATCAGAGACTGCAACATGATCCCCAATGAAACAGTCAACACAGCATAAACAACTGGTGGCCACAATCAACTGCAAGCAGTTGTCAAAGAAGGGCCTAACACTAGTAGAAGATTTTTATATAATCAGGCTCTAGCACCTCAGGAAGAACATAAAATAACTGGAGATGAAGAGGAATGGCAGCTTTTCAAACAACATGTGTGAGGACTATAAAACACACATCATACCTCTCAGCCGTACCAAATTCCTTGGTATTTCCCGGTTTTGAGGGTAAAATAGTGAGGTGCCACAAATTTCTGAGTGGTCCTTTCAATTCTCAATTTTTTTATTTATAATTTGCAGTTACTGCCAAGTGCCTGACTGCTTCAGTACTTTTCAAAGACCAGAAGAGAGCTTTAAAAAAAAGAAAAGAAAAGTTGTTTATGGCTGCAGCCCACTTGCGGCAGACAACCAAAGAAGAGGATGTTGCTTCAATGCGATGATGTGGACTACTGCTCTTTTATTGACTGCTCTCTTACCAACTTCTGCTTAGATAGTGTGAACTTAATGCAGTGTTAGCTACTCCATGGATAATAACGTTCTGCTGACATAGAAATTCACTGCTCTTCCTGTTCCCAGCTATGTACGTCTTCACCCAAAAAGTAAACACGGAATACAGAAGATGAATTTTACTTTATTTTACTTTAATGTAGAACTATGTTCTGGAAACTAGCAAGTGTTATTGCTTCCTTCAGCTAGCTGTACTAGAATTTTAATTCCATGGTGGCACAGATAAGTGAAAATAACTCAGCCTCAGCCGTGATTCCCGGGAATAGTAGAAATTTTAGAAAAGCACAATCAACATAATTGTGAGTACTGAGCATGTATTTAATACCAGAAACTGTCACTAGCACTTGAAGTACATTTAGGAGATGTGTGGTGATGTGATGTCTTCTTCTTTTTTTTTTTTTAACTTTTTAACTGGGATACTTTGCATACGTGTGTGTGTGTGTGTGTGTGTGTGTGTGTGTGTGTGTGTGTGTGTGTGTGTGTGAGTGAGTGCATCTGTTGATAGCTTACAATACTCTAAATAGTAAATACCCTATCACACCATGAAAAAAACACAGAACACTGTAGTAATCATGACTGGTAATACAGAAAAAAACACCTAAATATCCATTAAATACTTTGTGTTGGTCTTACAATAAGAAAATGGTTCAAAAGCTTCTCAAATGTTTATAAATAAGCTGCACACAATATTTATCATACAATTAAAACTTGGAAATTTACAATCAACTTTTTGCATTTGCACTCCCTGCCCCCAGCTTTTCTACATCCGCTTTGTGCAGAGCCAGTCGAGTGCAGCATCCATTGGGATGACTAGCGAAAATAGCCGTAACCTGGAAAATATGAATGAAGCTCTTTTGATCATGTTTTTGCAGTACAATGAAGTGGTGCAATTGTTGAACATGAGCAGCAGATGCAGGGACTTAGGAGAAAAATTTAAACAAAAGTCAAAGGAGGAAAATGTAGTAGTAAACTTTCACCCAAGATGTCAAAAGCATAACAAACTAAACCGAAGCCTATTGTGCTGTGCTGCAGATTCAGTGATCACCAAATAATTATTTTTCTTCAGTATTGCCAGATGGTAAAATGTTTGTTGCCTTTGTCTTGTCTGATAAGCTTTAGGTTTGCAGACTTTGACCCGCATCTAAATTGGTAATGTATAATGTGACATTTAAACCATGTTCATTCACTGTAAATATAATTTAGATAGACTAGAAGTTTAGAAGTTTTGACTGTTTTTTTCAAATGGGGAGTTACTCCACATTGACGAACAGGAGTGGTACCTTGTCATTATTTTTGTGCAGTTAAGACAGTAAAAGGGTGTAGAAGAAGCACGTATAGTTAAGCAGAGTAGCTTTTTTCATCAGTGCTTGATGACTTGCTGGGATGCTAGAAACAGAGTTGCATAAAAAGATCTAGGAAAGGTGTATGCACTTCGAGGTCTTTAGTTTCATTTCTGTTCCAGTGATGGTTATTTACATGTGGCTGGTTAATGGAGTTCCTGAGTTCTGATTCTGTGGTCAATGATCACGAGCATATCAGGCTTTTCATATTTAATTATTTTTGGGTCTAGGACATTACCAATATAGAGAAAAGGACCATTTGGTTGTGGTGCTTCAGGACTTCCATACAGTTTCAGTGCACATTAATTCTGGTTGCTGGTGAGGCAATAGTTTTACTTTTTCTATTCATTTTCTGGGGTAGTGCACTGATCATGCATGACCATATGCAGTCACAGTCCAGGTGAAGGTATTCCAGAAAGATTTATAAGAAATATGGATATAAGAAATTCAAGTATTCACAGATTTCTCCAACAAATCTTAGCAGTCCGAAGGGAACTGTCCATAGAAAAATCTGTTTTGGATGTTGTGCAGTGGAAGTAAAGTTAAGTTGATAAAAATGTACAATGCAGAGCTAGCAGAATGGTGAAGGGTGACAGAGGGAAAGAGCGAGCAAAAGGAAATAAAATCAATCTGTGAGTGGTAAACATTTTTTGCAAATTGGATAACAGTGCCATTTAGAGGATTATCTCATTTACTTTCCAACTAGTATACACAGGTATGCCCTGGGAAGGAGATGAGAGAATATGTTTGCCGTGCTTTGCTGACTGCAGTGCTTTGATTTGTGCAATGTTTGTGTATTTTATTTATTTTAATAAAGTGATTAGCAACCTGCCTTTCCTTTTTATAGCTATGGAAAATATCTTGAATCTTGAATGTATTTCAAGTTCTTCTAACTTGTTTCTTTTTTTTTTTTTTTTTTTGTGAAACAAACTGGCATTTCTTTTTGGTCAATATAGGGGTTGCACTTGTTATTTAATTTGTTGATGGACTAGAAATAATTAACTCTGATCTGTAGTGATTTTTGCTTAGCAGAGTCCTTCTCAGCCTGGCAACAACAGTATACCAAAATGAAAAATGACAACTGCTCCCTTTAGTATTCCTCTGTTTAACCCATGTGTTGCTTGCTGTCTGGCTGGCAACTGCTTTGCAGCAGGTTACATGCAGCGGCAGCAGAGAGGTGAACTTCAAAAAACAGTAGTCTAAACTAACAATGGTACTACTACAGTCACCACTGATAATTATAATAGAAACTCTGATTGCCGCTAATTATAATACTTCTGGAAATAAGTAAAACACATCTGTTTCCATTTCTCTCATATGTCTGTGTGTGTATATCTATCTATATATATATATATATATATATATATATATATATATATAGGGTCTATATTATGTGATCATAAAATGTGTTCATCGAACACTTTTTCATTGACACATAAATAGAAAACACATTAAACACTGAATGGCCACTTCAGCAATTTTTTCCCAGGGGAAAAAATTGCTTGGCCAAAGAAAAACAAAACAAACTTTCAAACCCTACAAAGTGGGAGGTTTTGCCCCCCCCAAACCCCCCCTAACTAAATATACTACTCCAAGATTGCACTACAGTGGGGGAAAGGGCAAATCACCGATGATGGCAAAGTTTTTTTTCTCCCTGGGAAAAAAAAATTGCTGAAGTGGCCATTTGGAGATTAGTGTGTTGGCTGTTTATGTGTTGATGAAAATGTGTTCGATGAACACGTTTTTCGATCACATAATATACACCCGATATATATATATAGATATATATATACATATATATATATATATATATATATATATATATATATGTATATAAACATACACAACCTACAGGTATCTCATTGATGTAAATATTACATCATTATTTATCTGTGTATACATGGACATTGGAAAATGTATGTGGTACTAGGGCACAGTATGTCAGCTTGGGTTGTATTTAGATTTACTAGTAAAGTTTAAGCTGGTTCATAACAACTTTAGTCCCTTATAAATGGAAATAACTCAGGTTTGGCTTTGTGTGTTTTGCTAGATCTTTTTGTTTTATACAAATTCAAAGTTTGACACAAGTTCAAATGCTAATATAAATAAATCACTATTGTTCTGGTTATGTTTTAATATTTTGTCTGTTCTTCAATTTACATGTGAATGTTGGTATCCCACAATCCCTCCAAAGTGGGTGAGGTTACATAATTATCTATGCACATTTTATGTTAATCAGCATCTAAATGTTTGGCCAGTTGAACCTACTTTCCATGGGCCTTTGTCCAGATATTTGATGTTTCCAGGTTGTAATGTACGACACACATGCAGCTGAGCCAGGTATGGAAATAAAGCAGAAGAGGAAAGTGAGTGCTGGAATGCAGACATCCAGGAAGTTATCAGAAAGGAATGCAAAGAAAAATGGGAGATAGAAAAGCTGGACCAGGTTAAGAAGAAATATGTGTCGACTAACAACAAGGTTAAGAAGCAGTTGCAGTAACAAAGAACACAGCTTCAGAAACACTCTTCCAGCACCTGAAAAGTGGCTCATCTGACTGCACAAACAGACTGCAAGGCAAAAACAAAAGAAGATAGTGGGATACCAGCAACAACTCGCTCACCTATCCGCAGGACATCAAACAGATGGAAATAGTACTTTTTGCAATTTCTGATTGAAGAATGGCGAATGCATACAGCAAGGTCACAAAAAAGCTAATTTGGTCAATCCTGTCATGGTACAAATCTCAGAAAGCATAGGTAAAAATAATACAGACTGTATACAAGGACTCAAGTTACAACCTACAATGAAAGAAAAAGAACACATCTTAGAAGTAGTAGGAACTGCAAAAAGGAAAATGAAGTAAGAGTATAGATCATAGAGTAATAATGCTCCTTTAGCAGTCACTAGCAGTAAGAATGTGCATATATAAGTCTGATCACATGCAAGAGCAGTGCCATTTTGTATAGTCAGAGTGAATGCAGATGTGAATGGAGATGCACATGCGAGTATGTCTGAAGTAATGAGTCAGTTATCTTAAATACATGTTCCATTTACAGTTCCTGATGTGTTTATATACAATAAACAACTTGAACCCATTGAACCCATATACCGCTTTATCGTCTCTTTTTGATTGTATGCGACAAACAACATGGTGTCAGAAGTGGGCTCTGAAGTAAAGCAACTCACAAACCATGAGGAATGACGTAAGAAGTGGAGGAATACACAAGAGTGTACTTGCAATGAACTCGCAAACAGGTCAGTGATTATCCCAAGGTACTCAAACTTGTTTAAATGATGTTTTCAGTCACCATGTATTAGGCAAAACATCAAAATGTTCGTAATGAATTAATGAGATAAGCGAAATGTCTGAAATTGTGACATATGATAAAAGTATTTGAAATAGTTATGGAAATGTATAAAAAAGTTTGGAAATTGTTTAAAATATATAAAAAGGCCAAAAACGACTGCATTTTCTTTGCAATGTACTACTTTTTCACATTAAATAAAGCTATTTGAAGTAGCCAAAGTGTCCGGAATGTTTGCAGTGTAAAAGAGAAGCCTTTCCAGAGAAATTACTGTGTATGTGAGCATAATTACAAGTACTTGGTCTATTCTTGAATTTGAATGTATTTTCTTGTTATGAAAGAGGGATTTCACAGGCCAGTTCCTTTGGTGTTTGATAATAATATTGCAGAGAAATGGCGTCTGTTTGAACAGGAATATATTTTCATACAGGCTTTTTTTTCTGATAAAGACACACATACATAAGCATTTATTCTCTTCACTTTAGCTGGTTCAGACGCAATTGAGAGAGAACACTCATTTGTGTGTGCACCTAAAGTGTATGCAGGGGAAGGGGAAGACTGCCATACTGTGGTACAGGCTGAAATGCGGGAAGACCCTGAGTGCTTAAAATGTAAATTTAGAGAAATGTGCAACCCTCAAATGAATATTGCAATAGAAAGACACATATTTTACACAAGAGATCAAAAGCCTGGTGAAACATTTGTAGTATATATAACTGACTTGAGAAATACAGCAAAAACATGCAAATTTGGTGATCTAAGAGATGAGTTCATAACACTGTCTTGTATGTGGTGTTAACAATGATGCCATCAGTAAGATTTTCATTCAAGATAGTGATTTAACTTTGAGCAAAGCAATAGAGATTTGTCAAATGCATGGCCTTACAGAGAAACACATGACTATGCTTAAGAATGAGAAAAGCATGCTTGCAGTGTCTGCCACTGTAGACATTGATAGAATGCAAGTGTATGTTAAAACAAAAACCAGATATAAGCCAAAGGGTGTGGCAACTACAGCAAAACCCATAGCATGTGCAATAAAACCCATGGAAAACCTCTTTGTTAGTTGTCGTAATTGTGGAGGCAGTCATGAACCTAAAAGAGAGAAGTGCTTAGCTTTTGGTCAGCAATGTCACAATTGTAAAAACTGGAATTAATTCAAATGGCTTTGCAAGTCTACAGTGGTGAATTCCTTTATTAAAAGCGAACCTTTAAGGAAGCAAGTAGATCAAATAGAAAATCACGAGCAAACCGTGTCTCCGTGTTTGGTGAAACTGTTAATACAGTAGACTATCAGTTGTTGGCAGAGAGTGAAATATTTTATATTCTACTGATAAATGGGAAACCTGTAGAGCTTAAAGTAGATACTGGATCAAAGTGCTACGTTATATCAGCAGAAATGTTTGCTAGAGTAAAGGCTGGAGAGAAACTTGTTTCAAAGGATGCAAACATAATGGCTTATGGTGGTGAAGTGATTCAAACCAAAACCTCAATAGTTCTCACATGCTATTCTGCTGGCAACAGCTATGATTTGCAGTTTTACATAGTCAAAAGACATGTGCAGTCATTGTTAGACCTCAAAGGTAATTTGAAAATGGGACTGATTCCATTTAATAAAGAGGTTCTCTATGTAAGCATGAGTAACAACCAATGTTTTACGCAGAATATTTTTTGTGAATATGCTGATATTTTCAAACTCCCGTTCATTTATTCCATGAAGTTAAACTATGAAGTAAGCCCATTTGCCAGACCAGCATGGAAGATTCCAGTAGCAATGCAGAGTAAAGTAAAAGCAGAACTAGACAGAATGGTGCATTTAGGTATGATTACTCTGGTAGAAGAACCAAGTGAATGGGTGTCCTTGATGGTCATAGCTCATAAGAAAAGCTCAGATGATATTTGAATATGTATTGATCCACAATAATTAAACAAAGCATTTAAGTGACCTCATCATCCGATGTGTACAGTAGAAGAGGTAGCTGTTCTCATCCCAAATGCCACTATTTTTGTTGTTTTTGATGCAAAAAGTTCATATTGGCAAATTTCGCAGGACCGCAAATCTTCATTGTTAACCACTTTCAGTACACCATTTGGTAAGTACAGATTCTTGAGAATGCCATTTGGAATGAATTCTGCCAGTGAAGTCTTACAACATGTGATGGAACAATTCTTTTCTGGTTATCCATGTGCTACTATACTAGCTGATGATATTGTAGGGGGCTGTGGTGAGGTTGAACATGATAGAAACCTCAGGAAAGTTCTAGACCATGCTCGTGAAGTAAATCTTACACTAAATGTTCAGAAATGTAAATTCAGGCTGAAAGAAGTTACTTAAGTGGGCCATTTGTTTACCAGTTCTGGATTGCAACCAGACCCATCCATGCAAAGTGCAGTTCTTGAAATGCCAGTTCCAAACAATGTTACATCTTTGCATGTTTTCTTGGCATGGTCAACTATTTAGGAAAGTTCATCACAGACTTGAGTGAGCTTTCTGCACTGTTACATGAGGTGACCTGCAAAAATGTTAACTGGTCCTGGTTGGAACCACACCAAAGAGCATTTGATATTATGAAGCAGAAAATTGCCAGTCCACCCACATTGAGAAATCATGATGTTCACAAACGTGTAATTCTTTCTTGTGATGCTTGAAAGTATGGTCTTGGTGCAGCAATTCTTTAAGAAGGTGTAACAGTAGCCTATGGGTCCAGAACTTTAGCCCAAACTGAGATGCAGCATGCACAAATAAAAAAAGAACTTTTAACATTTATGTTTGCATGTTCGAAGGTCAGTGATTATATTTATGGCAAAAAACAAGTAATCTCCGTGGTATCCCCGAAGTCTCAAAACAACCCACTAAAGTGTAGTGGGTCTAAAAACAAAACAGTGTAAGAAACTTCTCTGTGTGGAAGATTTTCATTCCATATATTTCTAGTTAATCACTGTATATTAATCAGATCAGACAATGGTACTAGAAGTAGCGAAGGTCAACTCGTCAAGTCAAAAAGTAATAATAGAAAATATATTATTCTACAGCATTACTAAGTATTCAAAAGTAATCCAAGCAAGGCAGGCAGTCTGTTTCCAGTCGAAAATCCTTTATTAAGTACACAGGCAAGCGATCCAAGTAAAACAAAAATAGAGTAATAATTTCCTCACAAGCTTTCTAAATATATATATATATATATATATATATATATATATATATATATACTTTTTATCAGGCATGGGAGTGGTTTATTGTGCTGTAAAACAAAGTGTTATTGGTACACATGTTAAATTCACATCCCTTCCCCCATCAGTGTGACGTTACATTTTGTTTCCATCATCATACACATATATATATATATATATTTTTATTATTATTTTTTTTTTTGGTTCTTTTTTCCACTTTATTCAAAATGATGGTAATAACAATACTAACTAATTATACAATTATATAGGTTTTTAGGATTCTTGTACACAGACCTGAAGAAGTCTAGAAGGACAAAAGCGATCTTTGTTAACAATAGGTTATGAAAATAGAAACTGATTTTTACATGCAAAATGTATATGTATATATTTATATGTAATTTTTGATCGCAAAATGAACTAAGGTTGATATATTTCCAGCCATGTAGTATATTGCCTTGTATAAAATACCAAAAGAGAGGAGGATGAGCTGGCAAAACAGCGACAAATAAATACCAAAACCAGCACAAGGGAAAAAAGCCAATAAATATCCAATAGATAGCAAGTAGTTCTGGAAAAAAACACTCCTAGATGTAGGAAACTATATTTTATTAACGCAGACAGTTCTCTCAATTCAACACGTTTTCGTTGCTGGATGCAACTTCTTCAAATGTATAAAATCACAGACTTAATAATCGACTTAATAATTTGGTTAAATAAGATGTACCATTAAAGTACATTAGGACTATATATTATTATGACAGCTACTAGGTAGGGCAGGACCAGCTCGAATGTCACACTGATGGGGGAAGGGATGTGAATTTAAAATGTGTACCAATAACACTGTTTTACAGCACAATAAACCAATCCCATGCCTGATAAAAAGTATATATATATATTTAGAAAGCTTGTGAGGAAATTATTACTCTATTTTTGTTTTACTTGGATTGCTTGTCTGTGTACTTAATAAAGGATTTTCGACTGGAAACAGACTGCCTGCCTTGCTTGGATTACTTTCGAATACTTAGTAATGCTGTAGAATTATATATTTTCTATTATTACTTTTTGACTTGACGAGTTTACCTTCACTACTTCTACTACTATTGTCTGATCTGATTAATATACAGTGATTAACTATAAATATATGGAATGAAAATCTTCCTCACAGAAAAGTTTCTTACACTGTTTTGATTATATTTATGGAAGACCTATCCAAACAGAGACTGATCACCAACCTCTAGTGACTATTTTGAAAAAGCCAATGCACACAGCCCCAGCACAATTGCAGCGCATTACATTAAAATTACAAAAGTACCATTTCAACGTTGTCTATACAGAAGGCAAAAATCTTTACCTTGCTGATAATTTGCTTTGAGCACCCAGAAAAACAACCAGACAGCATGAAAACGAGAAAGCAGACTTTGATCAGAAATTTTTCATCATCACGTTTTGATGAGCTTAGAAGTCATACAGCTTCAGATCCAATTCTCAAGATGCTGACAAATGTTATCAGTCAAGGATGGCCACCAAGACAAACTTGTCTACCACTAGATGTACAGCAGTATTTTCCTTATAGAGATGAGCTTATGATGGAAGATGGTGGTATCATGAAAGGTCCAAAAGTGGTAATTCCAAAATTCTTACACCAAGAATATTTCAAAATTTTGCACTGTGGTCACCCAGAACTGATTCAACAAAAAAAAAGAGCAAGAGGCATAGTATTTTGGCCTTCTATGTCAAAAGATATAGAGAAAGAAATCCTAGCATGTTCAATTTGTAATAGTACTAAACCGCATTAACAAAAATAACCACTTCAGCTAAACCAGATTCCTGAACTACCTTGGTCAACAGTTGCTACAGATATTTTCAAATGGAATGGCCAACATTACTTAGTATTAGTAGACTCTTATTCAAATTGTTTTGAGATTGACCTACTTCCTAACTTAAGGTCCAGTGCTGTCATTACAAAATTGAAGAGACATTTTTCTGTCAATGGCAGTCCGCACAAAGTCGTTTCTAACAATGGTGCACAGTTTACAAGTCAGCAGTTCAAAAGATTTGCTGAGACATGGGACTTTGTTTATGTTGCTAGTAGTCCTGAGTATCCACAGTCTAATGGCGTGGCTGATTGTGTAGTTCGAAGTGCAAAACATTTGTTGGAGAAATCCAAGAGAGACAATACTGACATTTTTCTGAACTAACTTAATCTCTGAAACATTCATCAAGATAAATTACTTGGTTCACCTACTCAGAGATTAATGTCCTGACAAAGCAGAAAAACTCTCCCAATCATTAAAAAGTTGTTAATACCAAATGCTAAAAACAACAAAGAGTTCAAAGCTCAACTTCTAAAGAAACATCAGTCGCAAAAATCTTGCTACAAGAAAACCAGCAAACCTGTTAAACCACTGAAAGAAGGAGAGATGGTGAGAAAGCAGACATGAAAAGGATTTGACCAAGTGGGATTTGTTAAACATCTTTAAGAAGTACCAAAATCATATATTGTGCAATCAGAAGGAATCAATTTCAGAAGGAATTGGAAACACTTCCATTCTCTGAACCAGTGAAGCAGAAACTTGTCTGTGACAAAGACTCAGAGCAATCCAATGCATGTCCCAGTTCCAGAGTACAGTGTACTTCCTTTGAACAACCCCATTGTAATCCCTGAAGTTCAAGTTGAAGAAAATTTCCTAGAGACTGACCCTGTTGCTAAACCCTTTTCAAACTTCACCATTACAAGTCAGGGCGAATACCTGGACCGAATCCAAAATACACTAGGACTTGGACTTGAATGTTATTTGTCAATATGTTGTGTTTGTTGTTCTCAATTGCATGTCAAACAAATTAAGAGGTAGGATGTAGATCACCGAATATAATCTTCCTTTAACAGTCACTGTAGCTAGTGAGTACATGCATATACAAGTCTGAGCACATGCAAGAACAGTACCATTTTTTATAGTGAATCAGAGTGAATGCAGATGTGAATGGAAATGCACATGCGAGTGTGTTTGAAGTAATGAGTCAGTCAATTAGCTTAAATACATGTTCCAGTTCCAATTCCAACTGTGTTTATGTACAGCAGACAACTTGAACCCGTATACCACTTTATTGTCTCTTTTTGAAGTATGAGACAAGCAACACAGAGAAAGCAGCAGGCTCAGAAAAACTAATAGCAAACATCCATAGGTTCATATGTAAGTATTAGGCTAGCTGCCCTTACTGGCCATTTTATGCCTAGCCATTTTCCCTTCAAAGGTCAATATCAAACCCTGTATCTTGTGCCTGTGAGGTAAACACCTTAATCATCATGCCAACATCTCAGTATGATCATGACGTTGGGTGAGTTAGGCAAAAAATGGATCCAGGTGGTACTTATAGTATATGGGGAGAAAGGCAAATCACAGATGACTGGGGAATAAACTTATGTTAATGAAAATCTACTTACTTAGCTATGACACCAACATACACAATTTGATAACAGGTTGGACAGATTGTTTACAGTCATTCATTTCCATCCATTTTATTAGCATCCTTGCTATCCTTACCAATAGTGTATTCTTCTCTCCTGGCTTTACATTGTTTCTTTTCATCCATTTCAATGTGCTGTCTACTCCATTTTTATTTCAGTAAAGTTTTGCATAACTGCAAATGGCCATGCACACTCAGTTCACTTTTTTGAGAATGTCTTATCAGTTGAATGCTACACGTTATTCTGCCTCACATACTTTCCTCCAGTTATATTGCTGCAGTTACCACTGTATTTGAAAATAGATCACTGAAAAATGCTTGTCTTTTGTTTTTATTTGGTACATGTATCCATGTATAACTCACCATGCTTGGCCTGCTAGATATTTATTTTATTTATTATTTATTTTACATTTGTTGACCGGAAGAGTCCAACTGGATTACAAGTCCATTTTCAGTGGAGGCCTGGGGAGAAAAGCTCCAAGAGAACATTTTCACAAAACATAGTTTTAAGGACAGATTATTGACATACAATTTTCATAGAAGAGACTTTAACATACACATTAATTAGCAGACAAGATACATTTATTCTGTAACAAATTGATTTATTAAATGTTTTCTTCTGGTATTAGTTGAGAAGGATGACAATTTGATTTACAATATGTCTTCTCCTGGTTTTAGTTGCCTATGGACAGCAGAACAGTGCTGGGGTAGTTATCCCTAACTCCTTGAGAGATGGGATGAGCAATAGATTAACAGTCCTAAGTGGATGCAGTAATATGAGTGGTTAGCTTAGCATGGTTACTTAGGTTTGGTGAGGGGTTATAATGAGACATTAGCCTGGGGGGATACAGGAGCACAAGCGATTATTTAAAAAGTGGGTTTTAACAAGTTTCTTGAACTGTGATGGGGATTTGTTGTTAGTTATGTGAGTAGGAAGGAAGTTCCAGGTTTTTGCTATATAGTGCCTGTAGACAGACTTGCCAGCTTCATTGTTATATTTGGCTACTTTGAGAAGATTTTGTGTGCTAGATCTTAAGGGCCTGTATAGGGTTGCAAAATATTTTGTAGGGCTGGGGTGTTTTCAGAGTTATGTATTATTTTGTGGGCTAGTGATAGTTGATTGAGTTGAAGTAGTAGTGGTAGTTCTAGCCAATTGAGTTTTTTAGGCATTCACAATGATGTGTTCTGATGGGAGAGGTTGTGGCAAATTTGGCTATCTTATTATAACAACTATCTAGTTTGTTTAGGTTGGTTTTGCGGAAATTTGTAAGCATGGGGGAGGCATAAAGTAGGGTGGATAGCAGGTGAGTTCTTGCTGTTGTAGTGGTCAGTGAGGAATTTTTTATTGCGATACAGTAGACCAAGTATTTTATGTACTTTTTTATGATTATAGAAATATGTAGGTCAAATCTAAGGTGATTATCTATTTCAACCCCTAAGAGTTTGATATGATTTGTGGGGGTGATTGTGGTCTTGTTAGAGGAGGAAATGATGAAAGAATCAGTGGGAGGTGTGGCTCTGTGGGAGCTAAAGAGTAGTAGTTTTGTTTTACTTGTGATCCAAGTTTCTGCTACAGAAAATCATTCTTGTGTTAGGGAGTGAAGGATGTCAATTGATTTGGCTGCACATATTATGGTGGTATCATCTGCATATTGCACTATCGAGGCTTTAGGAATACTGTTTGGGAGCTGATTGGTGAAGAGGGTAAAAAGAAGTGGCCCAAGGATGGAGCTTTGGGGTACTCCTAGGGTGACTGGTAGGGGGGGTAGAGTTGGTTTTGCCACATTACAGCTTGTTTCCTTCTGTCTATGTAGTTTTTGAACCAGGAGATAGCAGGAGTGGTAAGGTTTAGAGTTGCTAGAGAGAGAAGGAGTTTATTGTGGTTAACCATATCGAATGCCTTGGATATGTCAAGGAAGGTGGCAGATATAAGGAGTCCATTGTTTCTGTGAGTATTGACAATGTTGGTGAAGTCTGTTAGTGCAGTGGTGGTGCTGTGGAAGGGTCTAAAACCATGTTGTTGTGTTGCTATTAGATTATTTTCTAGGAGATATTTCATTAGTTGCTTGTGTATTACCCTCTCTAAAATTTTAGATAGAGGGTGTAGTATGTCTGTAGGGCGGTAGTTACTGAGTTCCAGGGAGGTTCCTCCTTTATGTAGAGGGATGATATGTGATATTTTCCATAGTTTGGGTACTATACACTCGGAGATGGATCTGTTAATTAGGATGGAGATAGGATATGATATGGCTTCTGAAGGTAGCTGGAGGTATTCAGCGTGTAGTTTATCTGCAGCTAGAGACATTGGTTTGAGCTTGAGGAGTAGTTTTTCAATGGATTTGGTTGGTTCTGGGTGGAAGCTGAACTTGGGGTAATTGTTAGTTGGGATGGGGGGTGCATTTGCAGGGGTGGGGGTGTTGTCATAGGGTTGGTTGTTTGCAAGGGTTTGGATAGTTTCTGTAAAGTATTTATTAAATTGAATGGGGATGCCTTCTTGGTTGCTATTTTTGGGGTTGAGGTAGTTGTTTTTCTTGGTTGTAGAATAGAGTTAATTGCTGCCCAAAATTTTTGTGGGTTGTTCCTCTGCTTATCCTGTAATTTTTGGTAGTAAGACGTTTTGTCTGTTTTGGTGAGCTTTTTGGCTTTGTTACATAGTTCAACATATATTTGTTTGTTTGACTGGGATTTACTGTTGAGGTAGTTGGTCCAGGCCTTGTTTCTATTTTTGAGGAGGGATTTTGTGTCTGCGGTTAAACAGGAGGCATATTTAGTTTTAATTCTTGTTATTCTGGAGGGGGCATGATGGCTAAGGGTGTTTAAGAAGGTAGTATCGAAATATAGTACTGCTTCATCAAGAGGTAGGTTTTTAGGGGGGGGTCCAGTTACACATTTTTAGGTCATTTATAAAGTTGGAGCGGTTAAAATGTTTTTTTTTGTTTCTAATTAGGTGCGTGGATATTTGGGTCAGTTGTGGTGATTTAGATCTGAGTAAATATGTGGCTTGGTGGTCATTCAGGGTGTCTGGCAGACACCCTGCTAGGGATATCAGCAATGGGTGGTATACAAGTATTCAATCTAGTGTGGATTGGTGTTTGGTTCTCTTGTCTGTTCTTGTGGGGGAGGTGATGAGTTGGGTTAGGCCATGCAAGTTAATATGGGAGAATGGGTTTTGACTGGTGCAGTTTTGCCAGTCAATACTGAGGTCTCCTAATACTATGCTTTCCTGGGGGTGGGTGTTAGATATCCATTTTAGTAGTTTTTCTGTAATGGGGATGTTGTTGCCTGAAGGGATGTAGCAGCCTATGATGTTGATGTGTTTGCTATCATTACGTTTTAGTTTTGTTAGAGTGAGTTCAACTTTATCAAGGTCTGGGGTTGTTATGTCTACTTTATCAAGGATGAGGTGAGAGTTATACATTATAGCAACACCACCCCTTTTTTACATATTCTGTCACTACTAATTATATTGTAACCTGCTGCAGTGATTTCATTGTTGTGGTTGCCTGGTTTAAGCTAAGTCTCTGATTGTATGACTATCTCAGGTTGGTAAAAGGAGAGTAGGGCATGTAGGTCATGGACTTTGTTTAGTATACTTCTGACATTTAAATTTAAAATGAGCAGCGAGGATTTGTCTCGGTGGAGTAGGGTATCATTCAGGTACAGGGTTTGGGGCTCTTAGATCTTGTGGGCTTGGGTATGAGTGTATATCACTGCAGCTAACAAGTTGGGATCTAAAGTGAAAATAGAGTTTGAGTAGTTTGTTTATGGTCTTACAGTTCTTTATAGTTGTTTTGGACTGGTAGTGTGATGGCTGCAATCTGTGTTCATAGTGGTGAATAAAGAAGGTTTGGTAGTGGTATGGGACAAGTTGAGTGAAAGAGTGTGTCGTAATAATGTTAGTGGAAGTAGTTTTTCTTGGTATGTGGGTAAAATTAAGTTGTTTGTGGTGGTTGGTGATAGACGTTAGCAGTGGGAGGGTGGATATACCTAGGAGCAGTAGTAAGAGGTGTATGTATGTATGTGGGTTTGGGTAGTTTGGACATGGTTTGGTCTGGTTTGGTAATGACTGAGAGATGTGCTTGGGATGGGGTGGGTGAGGTGGATGATGAGAGGTGTTGCTTATGATTGCAAGGTAGTTAATTGGTGAGATTGGATTGGGTGTGGTAGTATGATTGAGATGGGTGTGGCTTTGTAAGGGTGTGGTGTATAGCTATAAAGGTAATTGATGTGGGGGTGGGTGGGAATGGGGGTACGGTAGTGAAGTGAGCCCAAGTGCAGTGAGGGGGAATGGAGCAGGGACAGCACTGGCTGGAGGAGTACTGCAAAAACAATCAGGTTAGGCCTCCTTAGTCTACCAGGAAGGTAGTAGCAACTTTTTTCTAGTTAGATAGAGTTTGCCCTCTTTTGCTGTGTGTTTGAATCTCTATCTACTATTTTCTTTATATGCAATGAATGCTTGTTCTCGATGGTAGAACAATTTTATGGCTAAATGGGACTAGGCCAGGTAAGGACTGGGGTTTCTGTGTTCCCCTTAATGTCTAGGCTTGGGTGTTTTAATGTGGAAAAAGCCTATGTGAATGTAAGATTGCTGGGGTTTTGCAGCCCTCTAGTGGCGCAAGTGCAGAAGTACACACGTGGGTAGACAAAGACTGGGAGGGGGATATAATGCACAGGTGATGGGTTTTGTCCAAGCAGTCTTAGCTAGCAAGTAGTACACATAGTTTAGGTACTATACAGTAATAAAAATAGGTAAGTATTTAGATAACCTACACCTCACAAGACTTTACAAGCAAAATTCCCTTTAGAATGTAGGGAGGGTTTGCCCAGTTCGGGAGATGGTGAAGGCTTTGGGTACATCTTGGTGGGAAGGCAGGTCTTTGCTTTTAGAGTACACCTGCTATACTTCACAAGACTTTACAGGCAAAATTCCCTTTAGAATGTAGGGAGGGTTTGCCCAGTTCGGGAGATGGTGAAGGCTTTGAGATCAACTTCGTGGGAAGGCAGGTAGTTGGTTTTAGAGTACGCTTGCTATTGGCAAGCACAGACCGTTTGGACAACGAGGTAGTTAGGTCAGGGTGAATCTTTACTTACCCATTCATGATAGTAATTATGTCATTTACATATAATTATTTATTAACATTTGATTATCATGAAAGCACAGCTGAGTCAGTGGCCATTTTCAGCTGTGGCCCAGTGATAAAATCTACAAAATCATTTTAAGAGCAATAATTTATAATTTTCAAAAATAATACAAATGTATTTATTGATCTATTTGTTTGTCTTTGTTGACCAGGATAATTCCAGCTGGGTAAAACCCATTTTCAGAGGAGGACCAGGGTTAAAACCTCCACATTTAAATTACTCATGATGCACATTTATAATTTCAGGGTAAAACATCTGTACATGAGCTTATTTACATGATTTTTAAATCTTTCTTACATGAGCATTGCATTTTAAAGCAAAAAAGAGAGAAAACAATATATACTGGCTAATTATTGAATAGAAAAATAAAATATAATAGTTAATGTATTTATGGCATGATGGCTACAGGGAAAATATCAAACTGAGATGTTTTTTGGGGTTAGTAATAGCAGACAAGTAGTAATGTTGCTTAAAAAATTATGATGAGAGATATGAAGAGAGAAACAATGGAAATGAGCAGAAAGATAAATTGACAGAGAAGGAATTGTAGTTAGTGATGGAGTGTGAGAGAAAGAGTAAGAGTTTAGGAAATGAGTGCAGTATGAGGAGGAGGAATTAGGTACAAAAGGTTGGAAAGCAAAGTAGCTGTATGACTTGGAGAAAAGTAATCTGAGTATAGCTATCCAGGTGAGCAAGAAGAACAGAGTCTATTCTTGGCAGAAGTGCTGTTTAAGCAAAGTTTTGAAACTATTTATGTTTTCTGTGTTTTAACTGTGTGGGCATTTCATTCCAGAGTTTTGACACATAATGAGAGTAGACAGAGTCTCCAGCAGTGTTGAATGTCTTACTGATACACAGTAAGACTTTATTGCTAGAGTGAAGGTCTCTAGTGGGTAAATAATACAGTAGAGTATTTTGTAATGCTGGGAATTTGTTTGGAGTACAATAGGTTGTGGCAATGACTAGCTGTGAGTATGCCAACTAATCTGGGAGTTCAAACCAATTTAATTGTTTTAATGGAAGGCAGTGGTGTGTTTATAAGGTTGGTTGGTTGCAAATTTAGGTATTTTTAGTAGCAGCAGTTTTTATATATCGTTGATATTTATAAGAATAGGGGAAGGATATAACAGAGAAAGAAGGAGGTACTTTGCTGCTAAGGTAATCCTTGCTTGATCTGTCAGGTACCATTTTGGCCTTATAGAGGGAACCAAGTTTTTCATGAGTTTTCTTGATGGACTGAAGTATGTGGTGATGAAATCTGAAGTTGTCATCTGTTATGACTCAGAGTGGTTTAGTTTGACTTATAGTTTTTATTTCTATATTACTACTTGAGCTAATATGAAATGCATGTTTATGGTTAAGATGTTGCTTTGGAGTAAATAGCATAAGCTATAAAAAACTTTACAGTTTAAATAATTATGCCAAATTGGACATAATGTGACAAAACTGGTTAAAACAGAAACAACTTATAGCAATCCATCCATCCAAAGCTCTTTTTTTTTCATTTTTTTGCACATGGGCTTAAGGTGTCTCTTCAACAGTGATGATGTTGAGCCAAGGTGTACACCACTGTTTGGCTAGAGCTGCCACTGTAGTTCTTCCACACCACACACCCGCATGCATACTCATACCTATGGCCAATTTACTGTGTCCAATCCACCTACTATGACAATGATTTAATATCTAGAGAAATTTTAGTCAGTTTACAGAAATTACATTTAAGTTAGTATAATACAAACAGGAACTGCATTATGAAGTGAAAGAAAAAACAGGGTTATTATATATTTAGATAGAGAGTTGGGACAGATACTGTAGTTAGGATATAAGTAAAGAAATGAGAGTAAGTAATTGTTAAGATATGAACAGGAACATGTTCATATTTAGGGATTAAGTTTATCCAGGTATTGAGCAAGAACAGTGACAGATTTTGCTTAGGAAGTCTTTCAAAATGGTTTTCAAGGACTGGAGGGGTGGGGTGGGGGGGTTTGACCTGAAGGATATAGTTAAGGAGTTCCAGGACTTAGCGACATGGTACGAGTACAAACCAGTCCAAGCAGATGTGATAGGTTTGAAGACAGAAAGAAGTTTTTGGTCACTGGATTGTATTGACCGAATGAGAACATACTTGTGTAGAATGGTATTTAGTCCTGGACAAGCAAAAGAATGATGGTTTACTTTACAGGTGATAATAAGTTGTGTGTATGTTACTTAATGGGGTAGTTCTAACCATTTATGCTTTTTAGTGCTATACAGTGCTGGGCTCTGGAAGAGGTACTTGCTGCAGACTGAGCCACTTTATTATAGAATTAAGTTTTGCCTTTTTTAATGTCTAGAAGAGGTAAGTAAAGATGGAAATGTATGTATTTATTTATTTATTTAAATTTGTTGACTGGGAGTGTCCGATTGGACGTGGGTCCATTTTCAGCGGAGGCCCGGGGAGAAAAGCTCCACAGTAAAATAAACAGACAGTAGTTACATTGGATTACATAGCGATTAACAATTTAACATAGAAATTACTTACAACATATTTACAGATGAAGAACATAGTACATCAGTAGACAACTAGAATCTTTATCTGAAATGCTATAAAGTATTGTGGGGAAGAAGTAAGTAGAGACAAGTTTAGTTTCGGTTGTGTTGGTGAGACAGCCTTTGGCTCTATGAGTTATCCCCAGCTTTTTTTTTTTTTATGCAATTTAGTATATGTAGGTTGAATTTAAGATTATTATCCACTATCACCCCCTATTAATTTGCTATGAAAAGTTAAATCAGTGGTTGTATTATTAGAAGAGAGGATGTTAAACTGTTTTTGCATGAGTGAGGGATTTGGGGAAAAAAGTAGTAGTTTGTGTTTTTGGGCTGAGCATGAGTTGTGAGTTACAAAGTTATGTTTTGTTACAGCTTCCTGAGTAATTTCTTGAAGATGTGCCAGGTTGTTCAATGTGTAAATGAGTGTTGAGTCATCTGTGTATTGTATTATGGAGGCCTGATGTGTGGAGGGTGTTGGCGAGAAAGTTGAAAAGGAGGGGACCAAGGACAAAGCATTGTGGTACACCAGTGGTGATTAAGAGGTACGGAGAGAGGGTTGAGTGCCATGTTATTGACTGACACCTATTGGACAAATAGCATTTGAACCATAGAAGGGTGTGCTGAGATAGACACTGGTGAGGATGTTTTAAGTAGAAGTTTGCAGTGACACTGTGTCAAAGGCTTTAGATTAGTCTAGAAATAATGAAGAAACTAGTTTATCATTATCTCTAGCTTTGACAGTATCTGTATAGGTTAGAAATGCAGTGTTAGCACTAGTAGAGAGACTGAAGCCATGTTGTGTGGGGTATAGGACTTTTTCCTGCAATAATTAGTTTAGCAATTGTTTTTGAATAAATGTTTGAAATATTTTGGAGGATGAGATTGCTATAGGTCTAAAGTTAGTCATGTCTGTTAATTTTCTCCTTCATTTAGAGGGATAATGTGTGACTTTTTCCAGAAAGAGGTAATGTGGAATTCCTGGACTGACGTATTTATAAGGATTGAGACAAGGTAGGCAATGCTTTTGGCTGCTATTTTAAGGTATTCACTTGGAAGGTCATCAGCCGAAGTACATTATGGTTTGAGTTTGAGCAATTTTATATAGGATGTGGGTGCAGGTCTGAAGGTGAAAGTGGATGTTGTTGGGCAAGGTTGGGAGTAGATGTTCTTTAATGATTGACCAGAATTTTTAGGGTAGTGGTTAATATTATTCTGAATGCCGTTACAGTACAGTTTTAGTCTTCATTTATTTGCTTTTCATTACAGATGTGGAGCATTCTGAAGTTTTTGAGATATGGTGGTGTTTTACATTTTTGCCATTCTTTTCACATTTTTTCTCTATCCTATTAGCATGCTATGCTTTTTGAATAGCCACATTGCATTATTTGTTTTAGTGTCTTTCTTCTAGGAGATGCAAGGCTATTTAGGATATTTAGGAATTCATTTACAGTATTATCTAAGGGAAGGTATTTTAGGATGTTCCTATTTGTTCCTATTAACAGAAGGCAGATTAGTGATGAATATTTCTGAGTTAAACTTGGGACAGGTTGCATGTTGTTTTATAAACACGCTGTTCAAGTGGATATGTGAGATGTCTGGTTGTATAAAATGGCAAATGGTCACTGAGACCATCTGGCATTTTAAAGGAAGAGTGTCAAAGATGCAGCTTTCAAAATACTTTCTTTGTTTTCATCACCAAAATGCTAACAATGGGGCCCACATCATTGAATCTTTATTTTCTTGCTTCCTTTTTGTGCAAATTCACTGTTTTTGCTTCTGGAGCATCCCGCTCTCAGTCTGGCAAAATAAGACCACCCACAGTGTGATGTCATCATGCACACCCCTTCCCCACCCCTGTATTTTTAAAAATACACCTTCTTGACCTTTCCCAGTATTGTTCACACTCCCTAGGAAAAACCGATGCAAAACTACTTTAGTTCCTTTCTGGTCAACCTCCAAAGCTTGTTTGCAGAATAGAACTACTTTGCGTGTGGTAATTTCAAAACAGCTTATTTATGTATTCATTAATGGACTCTCTTGGTAAAAAATATAAGAAGAGCTATGGCTACATTAAAATAATAGCTTTTAAATCTTAAAAGAAAAGAAAAATGATTAAATGCAGCAGTATATTGGCAGTGATAAGCAACTTGGCAGGACTGTCGGTACTGTATGTACTGCTCTGTTCCGATCTCTTACTCATATTTGTCAACTTCTTAGCTTAAGAACCAGGGACAAAGTGGGGGTGGAAAGTCAAAAAGTTAATAGATCAATGTGATTTTCATCATCGTACATCATCGTACATTTTCTGATATGAAGTACAACATTGTAATATATAACATTATTTACTGACTGTTGTTGTGTCTTTTGGCTTTTCCTGGTTAGGGGTCGCCACAGCGGAACTCCAGTCCGCTAATGATTGGCAGTTGATTTTTACGTGCTGAGTTGCCGGCCCTAATGCACAACCTTCAACGAAGGTACGCCTATTCACGCATGTCTCCACAGTAGACGCTCTAGCTGAGAATCGAACGGGACAACGTCTATGCTGTGAGGCAACAACGCTACCGCAGCACCACCACCGTGGATAACATTATTTACTGACTGTAATCCTCAATTATTTAGAAGGAGCAGGATGAAAATATGAGACTAAATCAGGGACAGTTGAGAAAGTAAGCATTCTCAATATTTTAAGAATGTGCTAGCAAAACAGTAAATCTCGCTTGTTGCACCTAAAGAAATTGTTGCAAACTGTCCAGCTCTAATGAGGCTCAGGTTACAATCTTGTAAGAGAAAATAATAAAGTGAAGCTTGTTTCAGAAACTGTAACTCCACTAGTGTCTGAGACATTTCAACCAGACAGCTCACAACTGTTTCTCTCGGTTTCTGTTGTGACATTTCTTCATTTGATACCAGAAGGGAATAAAACCCTATGTCACTCACTGTCTTTTCTTCAAGGATTTAGGAATCACTTCATCAGCCAGCCTCTCCTAACGTTTGTGGAAACTGAGTCAGTCTAGCTTGACAAATGCTGGCTTGTCTTAGACATCAGCTGTTTAGCTCTTAACGTGCTATCTCTAAGATTACAGATAACTGAAATAATTGGGGTAGTCAGTCTCATACTTTATATATTAGAACTTAAGATGTTGAAAATGTAATGTGAATTAACATGCATTTAAATGTAATTCACTACCTTTTGTCTTTTTTTTTAGGTCTGTTTACTACTTACCAGCTGTTAACTGCACAATGGTGCGGCAGTGCAGAATCAGCTTCATAAATGAATACCAATACTGCATTTGCGGTCATGGCCGAAGCACTAATGAGCTAATATGCCTATTGTTTTAACTGTAGCAAACTGCTTTTTACATTAACAGCAAGCAGTTTCCTGCACTTTTGTTTACAAAGATTTTTGTTTGTTTTACTGTTCCTTTGTTACAGAAGATGTTTTTTTTTTTTTTTGTTATAGGGAACCTGGAGACCTAGCTACAACTGCAGGCAAATGCACAAAATCAGGAAGAGTTTTTAAATATTACTCTGGCAGGTTTTGCATGACCATTCAGTTTGGAAACAAAGGCAGGCACTGTTGACTGAATGTAATCATTGCTAATTAGCAGAAAATTACAAGTTTTATAATGGAGATTTTACGGTGCAGGTGGGGGGGGACAATAACTTTACAGCACTATCCATACTGTAATGCTCTGTACCAATCACCTCCGTCATAACTCTCAAGTTCTTTGATCAATAATCAGGGGCAAAAAGATGGTGGAAAGACCTAAAATCAGGAAACATTTTTAAATATTGCTCCAATTCTCCTGAAAAGTAAATAGACTAATGGGGTTTCCATTAATGTGCATTTTCTGAAGGAGTACAAACTCTATTTTATCCCACAGTTGCCTGATTTAATCCTTACTGATTTACCAGTAACTCAAAAACTTAGCAAGGGGCTAAGAAAAATATGAGGCAAAACCAGGCACAGTTGAGAGGTATGTTGCTTATGTTCTTTCCCCAACAATGCTGTTATTTTTTGTTATTTTTTTCCCAGTATTTGTTTAGCAAAGCTCGTGGGTATGTTACTATTACTTTCATTCCGAAGTGGGAATGTTTGACTTTCTGGAAATTAGCAAGTTCATTGATTTTTGACTGTTTTTTTTTTTTTGTATACGTTTTTGTCTATAAGCACTGTACTTTTTTGACAGCTTCCTTCCTTTATGTATTCATTTATTTACTTGGTTTGAATTTATTTTTGTTTGTTGAAAATACAAACTAATTTAAAATGTATAAGCAACAAGAACCAACAGTGAGTCCCAGCTCTACCTTCCTTCTTGTATGAGTAAAGGTATAATTTATGTTATATTTTGTACTTGTAATAAATATTACATTGGTGAAACTAAGAGAATGTTAGCAGATAGAATTAAAGAGCATGTCAGAGATGTAAGAAATAACAAATCTAATAGTCCTGTTGCTGAACACTTTAATTCTGTACACCATGGTAATATTGACTGTATAAAAGTTACTATATTGGAACATGTTCCTTTATATTATAATAATTTGGAATGGCAAAATAATATATTGAGACAAAAGGAATCTATTTTAATTATGAAGTATGGCACTTTACATCCATATGGGATGAATAGAGAATGTAATTGGCAAAGTCTTATTTAAAACTGTGACTTTAAATATATAATATACTTTTTTAATTATTTGATTGTATAATTGATTTATTGTTTCATGCTGTATATATTCTGAAATTTTTAAGAGTTTCATTGTTTTACTCTGTAAAGGCTGTTGGCCGAGGCGCTAGAGAGATTCGTTTGAGCTGAATAAATTTTACCATTTTGGAAGGTAGAGCTGGGACTCACTGTTGGTTCTTGTTGTTGCTTATATATACTACATTTTTTGTTGTTTCATAATGACTAGTGAGTCCATGTGCTCCTTTCCACGTATCTTTAGAGAAACTGGTATGGAAATGTTTAACCGTAATGGTGATACTGCTGGTCGCACTAATGCTATACCTACTAATGATGCTGATATATCGGGTCTGAAGAATGTAACAACGGAAGCCTCAGGAGGCTGTAGTCTGGGCATCATGAAAAAGTGGGAAAATTCCCGAAAAAGAACTACTACTAATCCGTTTGCCATGGTAGGCAAAAAAAACATCATTTTTGACAATCCGGATGCCCAAGATCTGTGTTCTAAATTTGAAAGGCTAATTTTCAAAGAGACATCAACTTTTTATAATATTGGCAGCCTTGAAAGATATGTTGAACTTGATATCACACCTAGGGGTCTGAGGTCCATAAAAAACCCATCTACACCGTTTGATCTCACTGATGAGATGGAGCTCAAATTTCATGAACGGTGGATAGCAGCTGCACATCGGTGTAGTGTAGAATGGGTAACAATCTTGATTGAAAGAGACAACATGAAAAAAGATAAACTTGTTGCTGAAACGAAACAAGTTTGTGAACAATTAGTTAATATCACTTCAAATTCTACACTAGAGAACTTTCTTATAGGCATTAACATGAAGCTAACCAATTATGAAAAGGATTTGGTGGATCGGAAGAAATCGAAGTTAACCAGAGATATACGAGACTACGAACACAAGAGGGCGTTCGTGTTCCCTAACCACCAGAGGAGCCGAAAAAAGAGTGTATCCTTTCAAAAGGGAAATCCGGTTTCAGAACAATTTAAAAATAATAAAAGCTTCCTGTCTGGAGAGAGTGGGGCTTCATCATGGGAAGAAGATGACAGGGAAAATTTTCCCGAATTACCAGGGGCAGCAAATTCAGAAGCTTTTCGGAAGACCTATTCAGAATCCAACAGACATTATGCTAACTCGAGGAAAAGGGGATGGACGAACTCAGAACGCCATAGAGACTCGGGCGATGGATAATACAAGAAAGGTAGATGGACATAACTTGCATAATGATAATTTTACTAAAAGTTATGTGGTTAACCTTTCAAGTTATAAACTTGATAATATTGAACTATCTATTTTGGAAAAAGGCCTTAAATTTGTACCCACCTGTTTCCCAAAGAAACATGAGCTTAAGGTTGAACTATTTCAGCTATGCCGAAAAATGCATTTAAGGGAATATTTCTTTAGATTAAACAATAGCTCTGGTAATGGAGTTAAATGTGATACTACTTTAATATCTGATAGTTACATGGAAAGTGATGAGAGTTTCTTTTCATGTTTTTCAGATGATGAAAGTGTAAATAATGCTTATGGTTTACTGGACACACACATGTTGAGAGCTACTAGCTATTTTTTACCTCCTTGTAAAAATCCTAATATACAGAAATTTGAGTCTTTGTTAAATATAATGCTAGATAAGGAATTGGAAGAATTCATAAATCAAAAGCATTGTTATAATTTAACAAAAATGGAATGGGATAAATTACAGTTATTAAGCAAAAATAATAACATAGTTTTTAAACCATCAGACAAAGGGGGAAAACTTGTTATACAAAATTCTTGTGATTACTATAGTATGTGTATGAAACATCTTGACAATAAAACTGTTTATTGTGAAACAAACATAGCATATTTAAAGAAGGCAGAGGCTGACTTTAATGCTTTATTGCAGAAAGGAGTTAGGCTACACTATTTTACTAAGACAGATGTGGATCGGAAAATAAGTATAAAAAATAATAAAGTGGCAAAATTTTTTTGCTTACCAAAAATTCATAAAAATTTGGATAAGCCACCTGGCCGTCCTATTGTTTCAGCTTATGGTTATTTTACCTATAATCTCTGTACCTTGTTACATGAAATTTTATTGAAAAAAGTTTTGATGTTACCTTCATATATTCAAAACTCCTACGACTTCCTTCAAAAAATAAAAGATATACATTGGACTGAAGGAATGTATTTTATTACCGTGGACGTAGTGAGTCTTTACACCAATATTTCCCATACTTTGGGTTTAGAAGCCATAAAATTCTTTCTTGGTGATAGTCCTAAAACTTATTATATATTGGAATTAGTTGAATTTTGTTTAACTAATAATATTTTTGAATTTAATGGCATTCTGTATAAACAACTAATGGGCACAGCTATGGGAGCTGCTTTTGCACCAGCCTATGCAAACCTATTTATGGGAATGTTTGAAAATGAATTTTTGTATAGACAACAATTCTTTAGAAATAATGTCATAAAGTATTTTAGATTCATCGACGATCTCATTTTCATTTGTAAAGGTGACTTCAATGCATCTACATTTTTTATTCATGAATTGAATAATAATAAATTTGGCATTAGCTTTAGTGATATACAACGAGGCTGCCAGGTAAACTTTTTAGACATTTCCCTTAAAGGTATTAATGGCCAGTTGATACATACTGGCATTTACAGAAAGTTTGATGAAATCAGTTGGAAGATGTGGGGCAATAGTTGCCACCCTTCTCATACTTTGACCTCTATTCCTTATGGAGAATTCATCAGAATAAAAAGACTAAATACTGATACTAAATTAGCTTATAATGAGGCCCTTAAAGTAGTTGAAGTATTTATTGACAGAGGATATGACCCAGTAAATGTTAAAAATAGTTTTTGTAGGGTATTTAAAAAGAACGATGTTGTTAAAACATTCAATGGTTGTCACAACTACAACAGTTATAATATTCATAAGCTTAATGAGGAGAAGATGTTTTTCATTACTAAATATACAAATTTTTCACATATTATTAATAAATTAATTATAAAGTACTGGAATTTCATTAAGAAAGACATTATTTCACTAAAAGATACAAAATTAATTATATCATATAAAAAAGGTAAAAGTATTCAAGATTTTTTAGTACATAGTATTTACAAAAAACCTAAGACCAGCAGTCTGAATAATTTGAAAGCTCTAGGAACTTTTCCTTGTGGAAACTGTTCCGTTTGCAAGCATATAGTGCCTGAGGTAGTTAAGATAAATGAAAAAAATTTTACTACAAGAGCAAGATATTCTTGTATGAGTAAAGGTATAATTTATGTTATATTTTGTACTTGTAATAAATATTACATTGGTGAAACTAAGAGAATGTTAGCAGATAGAATTAAAGAGCATGTCATAGATGTAAGAAATAACAAATCTAATAGTCCTATTGCTGAACACTTTAATTCTGTACACCATGGTAATATTGACTGTATAAAAGTTACTATATTGGAACATGTTCCTTTATATTATAATAATTTGGAATGGCAAAAGAATATATTGAGACAAAAGGAATCTATTTTAATTATGAAGTATGGCACTTTACATCCATATGGGATGAATAGAGAATGTAATTGGCAAAGTCTTATTTAAAACTGTGACTTTAAATATATAATATACTTTTTTAATTATTTGATTGTATAATTGATTTATTGTTTCATGCTGTATATATTCTGAAATTTTTAAGAGTTTCATTGTTTTACTCTGTAAAGACTGTTGGCCGAGGCGCTAGTGAGATTCGTTTGAGCTGAATAAATTTTACCATTTTGGAAGGTAGAGCTGGGAGTCACTGTTGGTTCTTGTTGTTGCTTATATATACTACATTTTTTGTTGTTTCATAATTTAAAATGTATTTCATTATTGCTCTCTACCAGTGAAGCAAAATGGATCTGTTTTGATTATTTTACATTGATGACCAGCACTGCTTTTATTATTTATTTGTATTTATTTACCAGGAGAGTCTCACTGAGTGAAAAAGATGTCAGTGAAGATCCAAGGTAAAAAACTCCATAAAATAAAACCGCTCTATGTAAGTAAGGATTCTAATCAAAACATGATAAAAGTCTACATTTAGTATTTCCTTTTGGATATCGCCATGTGGGTGTGAACAACTTGAGACATACCTCTCCAGACTATATGAAAAAAGACATGATTGAGCTCTCTGAATATGTGTGCCAGGCAGGTATGTCCCTAACTCTGAGCAGCATTTTACTCTCACCTAGGATGATATCGCAGTATAAACAAAAAATGATTGACTTCAATAATTGGGTAAATTTCTGATGTCATTTTAAGGGGATCCAGTTCCTGTTAGTCTGGGATGACATGGTGGATTGATCACGCTGCTTTGCCAGACATGGACTTCACCTGGCAATTCTAGGCTTTTGTTGCTGGCTAAGGTGCTTGCCTCCCCCATAATGCCTTTTTTAGGCAGGGTCACAAAAACTAAATTTCCAACATGAAAAATATCAGACATAAAGAAACTAAGGGTCATGCTTCTAAACACTAGACGTTTAAATCAGAAACTGCACTGTCTGGTAGCACTCCTCTCCCTGGAAGATTGTGACATCAGTGCAGTCACAGAAACCTGGTTCAAGGCCGCAGTAAGTACCCAGGCCTTACAAGGCTATAATGCCTTCTACACTTTCAGACTGCAAATTGAGGGTGTGAGAACCAAAGGAGGTGGAGTGTCTATCTTCATTAAAGATAATTATGCCTCTAGACTGGTTAGACAAGATAACTCTATGGAGTTACTCCAAGTCCAAATTACCATGGGTAAGCTTCCCTTCATGTCATCGCCAGTTACAGGTCTCCTTCCATGAACCAAGAAGCCCATACAGCTTATTATGACCTACTTGGGACAAACCAAAAAGAAATTTTGGGAAAAAAAACTTGTTTTGGAAAAATGGGGCTGGGGGTTTTGGGTGGGGTTTTTTTTATGTATGTGAGGGACTGTGTGGGAGCGGGGCTGTGTGGGGGAGGGGCAGTGGGGGTTGGGCTACGTGGGCGGGGCTGCATGGGCGGGGCTCTGGATTTTGCACCCCCCTGGAAAAAATCCTGCGGGCTCCCTTGCCTGAAGGATATAGTTAAGGAGTTCCAGGACTTAGCAACATGGTACGAGTACAAACCAGTCCAAGCAGATGTGATGGGTTTGAGGACAGAAAGAAGTTTTTAGTCACTGGATTGTATTGACTGAATGAGAACATACTTGTGTAGAATGGTATTTAGTCCTGGACAAGCAAAAGGATGATGGTTTACTTTATAGGTGGTAATAAGTTGTGTGTATGTTACTTAATGGGGTAGTTCTAACCATTTATGCTTTTTAGTGCTATACAGTGCTGGGCTCTGGGAGAGGTACTTGCTGCAGACTGAGCCACTTTATTATAGAATTAAGTTTTGCCTTTTTTAATGTCTAGAGGTAAGTAAAGATGGAAATGCTATAAAGTATTGTGGGGAAGAAGTAAGTAGAGACAAGTTTAGTTTCAGTTGTGTTGGTGAGAAAGCCATTGGCTCTATGAGTTATCCCCGTTTTTTTTCTTCTGCAATTTAGTATGTGTAGGTTGAATTTAAGATTATTAGCCACTATCAACCCTATTAATTTGCTATGAAAAGTGAAATCAGTGGTTGCATTATTAGAAGAGAGGATGTTAAACTGTGTTTTCATGAGTGAGGGACTTGGGGAAAAAAGTAGTAGTTTGTGTTTTTTGGGCTGAGCATGAGTTGTGAGTTACAAAGTTATGTCTTGTTAAAGCTTCCTGATTAATTTCTTGGAGATGTGCCAGGTTGTTCAATGTGTAAATGAGTGCTGAGTCATCTGTGTATTGTATTATGGAGGCCTGATGTGTGGAGGGTGTTGGTGAGAAAGTTAAAAGGGAGGGGACCAAGGACAAAGCATTGTGGTACACCAGTGGTGATTGAGAGGTACGGAGAGAGGGTTGAGTGCCATTTTATTGGCTGACGCCTACTGGACAAATAGCATTTGAACCATAGAAGTGTGTGCTGAGATAGACACTGGTGAGGACGTTTTAAGTAGAAGTTTGCAGTGACACTGTGTCAAAGGCTTTAGATTAGTCTAGAAATAAGGAAGAAACTAGTTTGCCATTATTTCTAGCTTTGACAGTATCTGTATAGGTTAGAAATGCAGTGTTAGTACTAGTAGAGAGACTGAAGCCATGTTGTGTGGGGTATAGGACTTTTTCCTGCAAGAATTAGTTTAGCAATTGTTTTTGAATAAATGTCTGAAATATTTTGGAGGATGAGATTGCTATAGGTCTAAAGTTAGTCATGTCTGTTGAATTTTCTCCTTTGTTTAGAGGGATAATGTGTGACTTTTTCCAGAAGGTAATGTGGAATACCTGGACTGACCTATTTATAAGGATTGAGACAAGGTAGGCAATGCTTTTGGCTGCTATTTTAAGGTATTCACTTGGAAGGCCATCAGTCGAAGTACATTATGGTTTGAGTTTGAGTAATTTTATATAGAATGTGGGTGCAGGTCTGAAGGTGAAAGTGGATGTTGTTGGGCAAGGTTGGGAGGAGATGTTCTTTAATAATTGACCAGAATTTTTAGGGTAGTGGTTAATATTATTCTGAATGCCGTTACAGTACAGTTTTAGTCTTCATTTATTTGCTTTTCATTACCGATGTGGAGCATTCTGAAGTTATTGAGATATGGTGGTGTTTTACATTTTTGCCATTATTTTCACATTTTTCTCTATCCTATTAGCATTCTATGCTTTTTGAATAGCCGCATTGCATTATTTGTTTTAGTCTTTTCCTTCTAGGAGATGCAAGGCTATTTAGGATATTTAGGAAAGTTGCACTGAATTCATTTACAGTATTATCTAAGGGGAAGGAATTTTAGGATGTTCCTATTAACAGATGGCAGATTAGTGATGAATATTTCTGAGTTAAACATGGACAGGTTGCATGTTGTTTTATAAACATGCTGTTCAAGTGGATGTGTGAGATGTCTGGTTGTATAAAATGGGAAATGGTCACTGACACCAACTGGCATTTTAAAAGAAGAGTGTCAAAGATGCAGCTTTCAAAATACTTTGTTTTCATCACCAAAATGTAGTTTAAGTGCTAACAATGGGTCCCATATCATTGAATCTTTATTTTCTTGCTTCCTTTTTGTGCAAATTCACTGTTTTTGCTTCTGCAGCATCCCGCTCTCAGTCTGGGAAAATAAGACCTCCCACAGTGTGATGTCAACATGCACACCCCTTCCCCACCCCGGTATTTTTAAAAATACACCTTCTTGACCTTTCCCAGTATTGTTCGCACTCCCTAGGGAAAACAGATGCAACACTACTTTAGTTCCTTTCTGGTCAACCTCCAAAGCTTGTTTGCAGAATAGAACTACTTTGCTTGTGGTAATTTCAAAACAGCTTATTTATGTATTCATTAATGGACTCTCTTGGTAAAAAATATAAGAGCTATGGCTACATTAAAATAATAGCTTTTAAATCTTAAAAGAAAAGAAAAATGCTTAAATGCAGCAGTATCTTGGCAGTGATAAGCAACTTGGCAGGACTATCGGTACTGTATGCACTGCTCTGTTCCAATCTCTTACTCATATTTGTCAACTTCTTAGCTTAAGAACCAGGGACAAAGTCGGGGTGGAAATTCAAAAAGTTAATAGATCAATGTGATTTTCATCATCGTACATTTTCTGATATGAAGTACATAATTGTAATATATAACATTATTTACTGACTGTAATCCTCAATTATTTAGAAGGAGCAGGATGAAAATACGAGACTAAATTGAGGACAGTTGAGAAAGTAAGCATTCTCAATATTTCAAGAATGTGCTAGCAAAACAGTAAATCTCACTTGTTGCACCTAAAGAAATTGTTGCAAACTGTCCAGCTCTAATGACGCTCAGGTTACAATCTTGTAAGAGAAAATAATAAAATGAAGCTTGTTTCAGAAACTGTAACTCCACTAGTGTCTGAGTCATTTCAACCAGACAGCTCGCAACTGTTTCTCTCGCTTTCTGTTGTGACATTTCTTCATTTGATACCAGAAGCGAATAAAACCCTGTGTCACTCACTGTCTTTCTTCAAGGATTTAGGAATCACTTCATCAGCCAGCCTCTCCTAACGTTTGTGGAAAATGAGTCAGTCTAGCTTGACAAATGCTGGCTTGTCTTAGACATCAGCTGTTTAGCTCTTAACGTGCTATCTCTAAGATTACAGATAACAGAAATAATTGGGGTAGTCAGTCTCATACTTTATATATTAGAACTTAAGATGTTGAAAATGTAATGTGAATTAACATGCATTTAAATGTAATTCACTACCTTTTGTCTTTTTTTTTAGGTCTGTTTACTACTTACCAGCTGTTAACTGCACGATGGTGCGGCAGTGCAGAATCAGCTTCATAAATGAATACCGATACTGCATTTGCGGTCATGGCCGAAGCACTAATGAGCTAATATGCCTATTGTTTTAACTGTAGCAAACTGCTTTTTACATTAATAGCAAGCAGTTTGCTGCACTTTTGTTTACAAAGATTTTTGTTTTTTTTACTGTTCCTTTGTTACAGAAGATGTTTTTTTCTTTTTTTTTTATAGGGAACCTGGAGACCTAGCTACAACTGCAGGCAAATACACAAAATCAGGAAGAGTTTTTAAATATTACTCTGGCAGATTTTCCATGACCATTCAGTTTAGAAACAATGTCAGACACTTTTGACTGAATGTAATCATTGCTAATTAGCAAAAAATTACAAGTTTTATAATGGAGATTTTACGGTGCAGGGGGGCAATAACTTTTCAGCAATATCCATACTGTAATGCTCTGTACCAATCACCTCCTTCATAACTCTCAAGTTCTTTGATCAATAATCAGGGGCAAAATGATGGTGGAAAGACCTAAAATCAGGAAACATTTTTAAATATTGCTTCAGTTCTCCTGAAAAGTAAATAGACTAATGGGGTTTCCATTAATGTGCATTTTCTGAAGCAGTACAAACTCTATTTTATCCCACAGTTGCCTGATTTAATCCTTACTGATTTACCAGTAACTCAAAAACTTAGCAAGGGACTAAGAAAAATATGAGGCAAAACCAGGCACAGTTGAGAGGTATGTTGCTTATGTTCTTTCCCCAACAATGCTGTACTCTCCTTCTTCTGAATCACATGTAGCTTGATTGAACACTACCTAAAGGTAGTTACTGGTGAGCCCACATTTACTTTTATGTTACAACGCTGATGCTTAGCATGGGAAGCAAAATGTTTACATTACAGCTTGTTTCTTTTCCCATGCTAAGCATAATTAATTTTATTGTAAAGCCAGTAGTTCCCAAATAAATACTCATTACTTTTTGCGTCTCACTTGTTTGTGAAATGTTATTAATGTCACTGGAGTGATCATGTTTATTTATTTATTTTGTTATTTTTTCCCAGTATTTGTTTAGCAAAGCTCAGGGGTATGTTACTATTACTTTCATTCCGAAGTGGTAATGTTTGACTTTCTGGAAATTAGCAAGTTCATTGATTTTTGACTGTTTTTTTTTTTTTGTATACGTTTTTGTCTATAAGCACTGTACTTTTTTGACAGCTTCCTTCCTTTATGTATTCATTTAGTCACTTGGTTTGAATTTATTTTTGTTTGGTGACAATACAAACTAATTTAAAATGTATTTCATTATTGCTCTCTACCAGTGAAGCAAAATGGCTCTGTTTTGATTATTTTGCATTGATGACCAGCACTGCTTTTATTATTTATTTGTATTTATTTACCAGGAGAGTCTGACTGAGTGAAAAAGATGTCAGTGAAAATCCAGGGTAAAAAACTCCACAAAATAAAACAGCTCTATGTAAGTAAGGATTCTAATCAAAACATGATGTAAGTCTACATTTAGTATTTCCTTTTGGATATCGCCATGTGGGTGTGAACGACTTGAGATATACCTCTCCGGACTATATGAAAAGAGGCACGATTGAGCTCTCTGAATATGTGTGCCAGGCAGGTATGTCCCTAACTCTGAGCAGCATTTTACTCTCACCTAGCATGATATCGCAATATAAAGAAAAAATGATTGACTTCAATAATGGGTACATTTCTGATGTCATTCTAAGGGGATTCAGTTCCTGTTAGTCTGGGATGACATGGTGGATCGACCACGCTGCTTTGCCAGACATGGACTTCATCTGGCAATTCTAGGCTTTTGTTGCTGGCTAAGGTGCTTGCCTCCCCCATAATGCCTTTTTTAGGCAAGGTCACAAAAACTAAATTTCCAACGTGAAAATATCAGATATAAAGAAACTAAGGATCATGCTTCTAAACACTAGAAGTTTAAATCAGAAACTGCACTGTCAGGTAGCACTCCACTCCCTGGAAGATTGTGACATCAGTGCAGTCACAGAAACCTAGTTCAAGGCCGCAGTAAGTAGCCAGGCCTTACAAGGCTATAATGCCTTCTACACTTTCAGACTGCAAATTGAAGGTGTGAGAACCAAAGGAGGTGGAATGTCTATCTTCATTAAAGATAATTATGCCTCTAGACTGGTTAGACAAGATAACTGTATGGAGTTACTCCAAGTCCAAATTACCATGGGTAAGCTCCCCTTCATGTCATCACCAGTTACAGGTCTCCTTCCATGAACCAAGAAGCCCATACAGCTTATTTTGACCTACTTGGGACAATTAAAGTACAACCTAACATACTAGTCTTGGGTGACTTCAACTAACGCTCCATTAATTGGGAAACTTATAGGAGCCCAAACTCACTCACATAAACATTCCTGGATTTTGTTAACTCAAATACTCTGGAACAAATAGTGCACCACCCCACAAGGGGCCCCAATATTCTAGACCTGGTCCTCACCAATATGAGTGACGGATGCAAAGCCTCAATTGTAGGGCCTGCACTGGTTAAATCCAACCATAAATCAGTAATTTTTGAAATAGCAATAGTACCCGAACTCCCCAAAGGAGAAGTCAGGCTAAAAAAACTCACCAACGCTAACTATACCCTCATAACGGATGGTATAATCTACTTGCAAGCTCCAGTTCCCACAGATGGCACTGATGCCCTGTATAAACATCTATACAAATGTATAGATACAGCCATGCCTGATATGATTAAAGCAAGATCCTCAAGAAAAAACAAACCATCCTGGTGGACGTCTAGCATTAATAAATTATACAATAAGTGAAAGAAGCTACTGTCTAAAAATACAAAAGTGAGAACCCAGAACTGGAAGAGCACCATCCTCGCCCTAAACAAGCAAATAAGATAACTCATAAAATCCTCAAAGAGCAATTATGAGAAAAAATTTAGCAACCACAGCCAAGGATAACCATAAGGCTTTCTTCAGCTATGTCTGCAACCTAAAAGGTAGGACTTAGATGTGTGCTGAATTAATTGTGGATGGTATCGCACACACTGACTCTGTGGAAATTACACACCTGGTAGCAGACAGGTTTGGTGAAAACTTCACCCCCTAGCCTCCCGCAAGCATACCACAACCATGTCTTCAACATCACCTCCTCCCTGCATCTCCAAAGAGCAAGTCACCAATGCTCTCTCCAAAACTAAGGACACAGCCTCCATGTGTTCGGATGGCATTCTGCTGGATTGTTAGTGTTCTTAAAGAAGAGCTAGCTACTCCACTAGGTACCCTGTTGAACCATAGCCTGAGTTCTGACTTTGTCCCCACTGAATGGAAACAGCTTCTGTTATTGCCCTGCATAAGGGTGGCTCAGCAACAGTCCCTGGTAACTATAGACCCACAAGTTTAATCAGCATCATCTGTACGGCAATGAAATGAATCATCATGGATCTCATAAATAAGGATATAGACAATCTCCAAACCTTAGATCCATCCCAATTAGGTTTTGTCAAAGGGTAGGTCAAGCCTGCTAAACCTGGTGGACGTCTTCAAGAATGTGACCAGAGCAAAGCTTTGCACACAGCCTATCTTGACTTGGCCAAGGCCTTTGACACAATTCCACATTTGGGCATTATTGACAAACTAACTCAGCTGAATATCAGCCCCTATGTTGTCAGGTGGGTTGCAAACTGGTTCACAGATCGAGAACACTTAGTCAAAGTGGGAGACTTCACCTCTACCAGCAGTCTTGTCACCAGTCGGGTCCCACACGGGTCAGTGTTGGGACTCTTCTTGTTTGGCATATACATCTCAGAAGTCCAGGCTGAAATGGATGGCCTTTGGCTAACTAAGTTAGCAAATGACTTTAAATGAGATGCTATCACTGAATCCCCTAGCAATGTCAGCGTTCTTCAAAAGGGGCTTACATAGACCAATGACTGGTGCCAAAGCCATGGTCTTAAACTAAATGTTAAAAACTGCATCATCACTTCATTTAGTAAAAATAATTTCCCTGCTGATTATAAAATAAACAATAATACCCTAAACATCAATTCTGTAGTGAAAAACCTGGGAACACAAGTTGACTGTGACCTCAGCTTCAACCAATATGTGTCTACTGTGGTGAGGAAGATATTCTACGTCACTCACCTGATTAGCAAAGGCATTACCTCAAGAGTAAAAGAGGTTGTAACTCCCCTGTATTCATCCCTCATCAGCCGTATTATTGAATATAAAGCTCCCTTTGGAATGTACAGTACCAGACACCTGAAGCAACTTGAGAGACCTCAAACATTTCTAACTAAGAAAATTCAGGGTCTCTAAGAAAATTCAGGATCTCCAGCACATGCATTATGCGGACAGACTAAAGTTTCTGTCACTGCACTCTGTAGGTTATAAACTACTTAAACGTGACTTATGTCTGCCTTACAGGGCTATCTTTGACCCAAATCTTGTGGAAATGCTGCACATCTGTAAGTCAAATGGGACTAGAGTCACCCATTCCAGAGACCTCAATCTAGCCTGCGACATAAATAGGGCCTGCTGGAGAGACAGAAACATGTCTCAGAGTTTGCCACTCCTCTTTAATAGGCTTCCAAACCATGTCAAGTAGAGTACCTCCATGACCCTGTTTAAGCACAACCTGGATGACTGGATGGGGAAACTGTAGATTTCTGTCCATCATGTGATCTGGATGCTGAAGCTCTCTCTCGCCGGCTCCGAGGGGGGAAGTGAAATCAGACCCTTGTCTGACCCCGCTCTCCCTCTCACAGCTTCATCGCAGGTGAGCTCGGCTCCCACATCAGCCTCAGAGCCATCGCTTTTGGTTTGCAGGAGATCTCTGGGTTCATCAAGCTGGAGGCTCCTTCGAGTCAGGACCGTGGCGCCTTCGAGGTGATGAGGAGTGTGCTGTCTCCTGAAACTGCTCCACCCTTGGCTCCATTGGCTCCTTCTCCCTCTGTGCCTATGCTTGCCTTTGACCCTCCTCCTGCCTCCAAGCATAGGGAACCTGTGCACAGGATGCCCCATTGGGTGACCTCACTTCTTCTGAGACCTCCCCCAAACATTTGTAGGAGGTCACTCAGAAAAAAAGATGTAGACGGAAGCATCTGGACTCCCCTGAGTCCATCATTTCAGACACAGACTTGGATGAATCGGAAGGGTCCCCACGGTCTCCCTCTGAGGATGTCTCCTTTTCAGACATCTTGGAAATCCTTAGAGGGATGACTGGAAGTCCCTAGCTCCTTCTGAGGATGAGTCTGTCTACCTGGATGCATTTGGTTCCCAACCCTCCACCTCTTGGGTGTTTCTGCGTTTTGACCCACTTTTGTCTGTAGTGAGTCGAAAGGTGTCGAGCACTCCAAAGACCATGGAACCAGTTCCGAGGAGACCAAGTAAATTTATTACTGCTCCTGAGGATAAATCCTTCCTTTCCAAAGGGGTCCCTGTTGATGCCATGGTGGTGGCAGCAGCCACTTAGAAGGAACTTGCAGAAACTTCTTCATCTGTCCATCCTCTGAACAAGGAGTCTCGTACAATGGACAGGTATGGGAAGCGTATGTTCTCTTCAGTGACCTTTACTCTCAGGTCACTGAATTACTTGTCACACTTCACATGACTTCAGAGGGATCTCCTGAAGGAGCTAAGAGATACCCTGCAAGATCCTACAGCTGAGGTAGCTGTGAACTGGGTGGCTTCCCAGCTTGCAACCTTGACTTCAGTGGTTACCTCCTCCATGAGGCTCATTTCCTATCTGGCAGATGGAGTGAGGTACCTGAGTAGCTTTGCGGAAACACTCCTGGATGCACCTTTGTCAGTTTGCGGAACCTTTTAAGTCTTCATTTACCAATACCCCCTTCGATGGCTCGTCCTTGTTTGGGCCACAGGTAAAACAGACTCTCACCAGGTGTGAACAGGATGGCAAGACTCTCTCTGCCATAGGAGTCCACTTTTTCACTCCATCTAGACCCTATCTAAAGGTCAGAAGAGTGGAAAGATGTGGTTCCGAAAATCCCAGGGAGCTTCGCCTGACACATGTGAAGATTTTTCCCCCAGAGGAATAGGGATAAACAACAATGGAACATGCTGCCCTTGTGGCAGAGGGGGTCCGCAACAGCAGGGCGACAGAAATAAGTTCTCTGCTAGGCCCATCCAGCACTCCTGAGGGGAGGCCCGACTGTCCACCTCTGGAGGCAGTCGGGGGCAGACTATCACTGTACCCAGCAGCCTGGCAAACTATCATGAGAGAAACATGGGTACTGTCAATAATATCCAGGGGTTACAAAATTCCTTTTTCCCCAGTTACCCCCCTCAAAAGAAAAATATTCTATCCCAGATGTTCCACCCAGTCTTTGGGATCACCTAATCCTAGATGTACAAAGATTGCTAGAAAAAAGAGCCATCCAAGAAGTCCATGCAGACCAAATCAAATCCGGAACTTACTCAAGGTTCTTTTTAGTTCCAAAAAGACAGGGGACTGGAGACTCATTTTGAATCTCAGCAAGCTAAACAAATCGGTAAAAAAGATGAAGTTCCAGATGGTAACACTGCAGTCCATTCTTCCCTTCTTGGGTCAGAAGAATTGCATGTGCTCCATAGATCTCCTGGACGCGTGCTATACATAAAAATGGACAGGCAGTCTAGGAGATTCCTACGCTTCCGGATGGGAGACAGTCATTATCAGTTCAGAGCCCTGCCGTTTGGTCTCACCAGAGCCCCCAGGGTGTTCACCAAGTGTATGGCAGAGGTCACGGCTCACCTGAGGCATCTAGGATTCCAGGTGTTTCCATATTTAGATGACTGGCTCCTCACTGCTACCACTGAGCATCAACTGATCAGAGCATGGGACTACACAATCCAAACTTGTTCCCAGCTAGGCATCACCATAAACTAAGAAACATCTGCCTTGTTGCCTTGTCAGTCTATTTTTATAGGGGCAGACTTAGATACAAGACACATGACAGCAAAGCTGCCTCAAGACATGGTGTCAACCATTAGTCAGCAAGTTTAATTTCTCATAAAGAAGATGAGAGTTCAGGCAAGAGAAGTATTACAAGTCTTGGGCTCAATGGCTACAGCAATTACACTAGTTCCTTTGGCACGCTTCCACATGTGGATTCTGCAGTGGCTTCTTTTCGCTCAGTAGTCTTACCAGGATTTACCAATGTCACACATGATCTTGATCATGGAAACTTGTAAAAGGACTTAGTATGGTGGCTTGTCTCCCCCCCAGGTGACTCTGGGCAGACCTTTTCTAGACCCCCATCCAGTAGCCACAGTTACCACGGATGCCTCCCAGATAGGGTGGGGGGGCATTATCTGGGACAGACTGTCCAAGGAATGTAGCAACCTCACGAGTACCATTTGCACATCAATGTTCTAGAGATGACAGCAGTGCTTCAGGAATTGCAAGCACTTCAGGACTCTCTACCTACTGGTACTATTGCAATTCAGACAGACAATAAGTCACTGGTATGCTGCATCAACAAGCAGGGCAGGACCAGATCTTACCCCTTGTGTCGGGAGGTGCTTCGAGTATGGCAATGGGTGATGTCTTCCCAACATTTTCTGACTGTGATGCACATTTCCGAGAAATCCAACGTGATAGCGGGCACGCTCAACAGGGCTATCCTCATGCCTCACGAGTGGTCCCTGAAGCAAGAAGTTGCGGACTTGATTTTTCACAAATGGGGCCAGCAATGCTGTGATCTTTTTGCCACTCCCCTCAACAACAAATGCAGCTGCTACTTCACCCTAGCCCCCGGGACAGTCACCCAGGGATGCACTTGTTCACAATTGGCCTCTGGGACTGCTCTATGCTTTTTCACCTTTCCCTCTAATTCCAAAGTTACTTCAGAAAGCAAAGTCACTGGGTTGCAAACTCATCCTCATTCCTCCTTACTGGCCTCATCAGATATGGTTCCTGTTTCTTTGCCATCATCTTCAACTGGAGTCTTGGATACTGGACCCAGTTCCGGACCTCCTGATACATCAGTCAGGCAGGCTTCATCCTTCCCTCCAAATTCTCAAGATGACTGCTTGGTTCCTCCGCTTCCAGTCTTAGCCAGGCTCCTAAACATTTCCCTGGCTGTACAACACATCCTAGTGTCCTCTCACAAGCACACTACCAGGAGAATTTACACTAGCAAATGGAAGAGGTTCTCTTATTGGGCGATGAGTAATGATATAGATCCCTTCACTGCTCCTGTTCACAAGATTCTTGATTTTCTGGACGAAATCTTTGAAACAGGGGCAGCTGCAGCTACTATTAGGGTCCAGCTATCTGCCATCTCCAATTTTCATGTAGGAGACTTGGGTTCTAACATCATGTCCCATAAGTTGTGCAGAGCATTCTTATGAGGTACAACTCTTTTACGGATCCCGATAAGAGACCCCCCACGTGACCTAAACTTGGTTTTAGCTTCTCTGGTTCTTCCACATTTTGAACCAGCCTCATCTTGTCCCCTGAAATTTCTATCTTGGAAAACCCTTTTTTTCTTGGTTGCTATCACCTCAGCTAGACGGGTTTCTGAATTACATGCTTTGTCTATTCGCCCGCCGTATCTCATTTTTCACAAAGATAGTCTCTCTTAGGATATATCCTTCCTTCTTGCCAAAAGTATGTTCAGAGTATAATTTAAATCAGTCCATTGAGCTTCCTGTGTTCTTCCCCAATTACGCCAACAAGGCAGAGTATAGACTCCACCAACTGGATGTTCATAGACAATTACGTTTTTATTTAAACAGGACCAAAGACCTTAGAAAATCCGACCAGTTGTTTATATCCTTTTGACAATAAAGAAGGTTCTCCAGTTTCAAAAGTGACCTTATCAAAATGGCTGTCAGACACAATCAGTTATTCTTATGATTTGCATAAAAAGATGCTTCCAGGGAGAGCCAGAGGACATTCAACCAGGGCCTTAGCCACCTCTATTGCCTTCCAAGCTAAACTGCCTTTAGATTCAATCTATGCAGCAGCAATATGGTCAAATCCTCATACCTTTATCACTCATCACAAAGTAGATGTGGTCTCCTGGAATAGAGCATCCTTTGGTTCCACGGTCCTAAAGAGTTTGTTCCAGTGAGCCACCCAAGAACCAGGTGCTGGGGACGCGGTCTCAACCAGCAAGAATGAAGGCGAGATGGGACAACATAACATAAAGACGTTATGTACCTACCATAACATTCCATGTTTGTTGTCCTTCATCTCGCCTTTCTTCTTGCATCCCCCACTCCTTACCCCTTCCTGGAGGTTCAAGAGGGGTTTCCTTTATTGGTTACATTGGCTGAGTTTCCTGCTGAAATACCAGATTAGTTAACCATGCATTTTTTTTCCTCTTTCCTTCCTACCTTAAATGTATAAGACCTTAGTAAAATTTGTTTTTTACTATGTATGTCTAGTATGGGCTATTACAAACGAGATCTGGGTAGCTACCGCTAGGCATGTTGGGATAGGAGTTAGCCTCGAGCCAGTAAAAGCTCTCAAGCTATAGCAAATCGGCCGATACAGAGCTGAGGATCAGCTCTGAACCGAACCAGCAAGAAGGAAGGTGAGATGATGGACAGCAAACATGGAACGTTATGGTAGGTACGTAACTTCTTTTTTTCTTTTAGATTCATAGGAATTTCAAAGCAACTGAGTTCCTTGACCATTTACACCTTGTCAGTACCCACCCTTAGGCTGAGCCCGCACTGCATTTTATTTATCTGATGTTTAAAATTTATGCGACGATACAAGAAATACAGGGCAAGTGGGTCTCTTATTGCACTGAAGGTATGGTACAGCTCTCCCCTCAAAAGGCTATAAAATATTGAATAAAGAAAGTACAGTTGTGTACACTTACCATAAATGTAAATGTCCAAATGTATTCACTGTTGTAGTCATTACATTTGGGTAATCTGCTGGCAGGTTGCCCTCAGTCGGCCTGAATTCCAAAGTCTTGGGTCCTGCGTCGATTGCTGTCTCCTCTTCCATGACGTCAGGTCATTAGGGGTATAAAACATGCAGCCGACGCCATTTTCTTTAGTTTTGCTTGCCCCAGATGTCAGGTGCCCCCAAAAAGGTAGCAAAATTATGTATATATAAATACATGCATCAATATAAATTTTACCTTCATCTACAAGCAAATACACCACATAGGTTGTAGAAGATAGAGAAGGAAAGATAAACTCCAGAGTGAAAGGGGGATGGTGGGAGGGTAACCTGGAGTGCAACAGTAAATACACTCGAGCATCTACATTTATGGTAAGTGTACACAACTGTACTATGTTCTTCGTGTTTCACTGTTGCAGTCATTACATTTGGGTAGAGTCCCAAAGCTATGGTTGGGGGGCTGGATCTAAACAGCATTAGGTGTGGCTATGAGTCCCTGCAGAAATGCAGTGGCAAAGCCTGCCCCGGATTTAGAGTAGAGTGGCAGATGATAATGCTTTGTAAAGGTGTGCACTGAACTCCAAGTAGCCGCCTCTAAAATGTCCCTGGTTGGTACTCCTCTGAGAAAGGCTGCTGAAGTGGCTGCAGCTCTGGTGGAATGTGGCCTAATGCCCTTAGGCACTGGTTTGCCATGGTGTAAATAGCAGAAACGAATGCAGTGGCCTATCCGCTTGGAAATAGTCTGCTTTGATATAGCCTTTCCTTGTGATCCTGCAGCATATGCCACTAGTAACTGCTCTGTCTTTCTGAAAGCTTTGGTTCTGTCTAAGCAGAATCTAAGCTGTCTTTGTACGTCCAAAGAATGCAGAATTCTCTCCCCCTTGTTCTGTGGAGTTGGATAAAAAGTTGGCAGATGAATAGTTTGGTTAAGAGCCACACTGGACACCACTTTAGGCATAAATGTTGGGTTTGTCCTCAGAGAGACCCTGTATGGATAAAAAATGATAAAAGGTTCCACAGCCATGAGTGCCTGTAGCTCTGAAACTTGTCTTACAGAAGTAATTGCTAGGAGCAGAGTTGTTTTCCAAGATAAAAACTGTATATCAGCAGTAGCGGCTGGCTCAAAAGGAGGCAGGGTGAGCTTTTCCAAGACATAGTTGAGGTTCCATGCAGGTATTGCTAATCTCCTTGGCAGCCTTAAATATTTGGCTCCTCTGAGGTACTGCTTTAATAAAGGATGAGAAAAAAGTGGTGGCTCTGTACTGTAATAAGCCGAAATGGCAGAGGCATGAATTTTAATTGATGAAAAAGATATGCCTTTGTCCAACATCTCAGTTAAGTATTGCAAAATCTGAGGAATATTTGGTACAGCTGCATTAGTTCCTAGTGCCTGGTTCCAAGCACAGAATCTCTTCCATTTTCCAGCATAAGACTTTGTAGTACTAGGCCTTCTGGCTTCCAGAATGACATCCATCACAGCTTTACTGAGAGGTGTTTTTTGTATGATCACATTACCCGCCATGCTGCCAGGTTTAATGTCCTGAGTTGGCTGTTGCAGGATCTGATTGTTTTGCTGGGACAGTAGACAATGTATTTGAGGTAAGGTCCAAGCTGGGCATAGAGACAAGTTCCTTAGGACTGGATACCAGTACTGGCATGGCCAGTCTAGGGCAATCAATATCATCTTTGGTTTCTTCTGTCTGACCTTTATGAGTACCTTGGGGAGGAGAGGTAGTGGGGGAAAGGCATATACCGATAGGTTTTTCCAGCTGAAGGATAGGGTGTCCACTTTCCATGCTTGTCTGTGGTAAGTCCTTGTGCAGAATCTTTTTAGTTGGCAGTTGTGAGGGGAGGCAAATAGATCTATGTTGGGGCATCCCCATTTCTTTGTTATCATGCTGAAGACTTGTGGATCCAGTTTCCACTCGTGGGGATCCATGAGGTTTCTGCTTAGTACATCTGCCAGAGTATTTTCCTTTCCTGGCAGGAATTGTGCCTGCTGATGTACTTGGTAAGTCAGGGCTGTGTCCGACAATGTCATGGCTAGTCTGCAAAGGGGGTAAGAATGTCTGCCCCCCTGCCTGTTTATATACCACATGACCGTGGTGTTGTCTGTCTTTATCAGTAGTTGTCCTGGATGACGTAGGTCCTTGAAGGCTGTCAGGGCATTTTGAACAGCTAGCATCTCTTTTTGATTGATATGTAGATGCACTTTGTTTGAGGACCATGTGCCCTGAATGCATCTTCCTGCCATGTGGGCCACCCAGGCAAAATCTGATGCATCCGTTGTTAGTGTCTGCCTGGCTGTGGATAATGTGAATGGCTGTCCCTTGTTCTGGTGACAAGCCTTTGCCCACCATTAAAACTCCTGTTGCAGGCAGGGAATGAGAGTAATCATTGTTTCCAGGCTGTGGCAATGTTGAGTCCAAACACTTTTTAGGTATCATTGAAGTTTCCTCATATGCAGTCTTGCATATGGAATTAGTAGGATGCAGGATGCCATAAAGCCCAAAGCCTGCAGAATTTTTCTTGCAGATAACTGGGCCTTAGTTGCCAACATTTTGAAGTAGGTAGTCAGTTGCCTTTGTTTTTCTGGGGTGGGATAAGCCATCTGGGCAGTTGTATTTAAGCTTGCACCCAGGAATTATATCTCTTGAGAGGGTACTAGTTTTGATTTCTTTTTGTTGACTGTGTACCCTAGACATGTTAGAAGTCTTTTCACAAACGCCAGATGCTGAAGAAGAATGTCCTTGTTCTCTGCTTGAATTATACAGTCGTCCAAGTAAGGATATATCTGTATTCCTCTTTGTCTGCAGAATGCAAATACTGGTGCCAGGCACTTTGTAAAGACCCTGGGCGCAGTAGATAAGCCGAAGGACAGTGCAGAGAATTGGTAATGCATTGAACCAACCTTGAATCTGAGGTATTTTCTGCACGATTGTCTGACTGGAACATGCAGGTATGCCTCTTTTAGGTCTATGGTCACGAGCCAAGCATTCTTGCCCAGCATGGGCAGAAGCTGCTGCAAAGGCAACATTTTGAATTTTGGAATATCCAGAAATGTGTTCAGAATAGATATGTTCAGTATCGGCCTCCAGGCCTTGTCCGTTCTGGGTACCAAGAACAGTCAAGTAAAATCCTTGTCCCTGCTCTTGCTGTGGTACCTGCTGAATGGCCCTCATGTCCATGAGGGATGTAACTTGTTTTTGTGCCTCTGCCCATTGATTTTTTGGCAGATCTGGCCAGCCGTTTGCCTTTGGCAGAGTATGGAAATGGAATTTATAGCTTTGTGACACTACATTTAGAACCCACTTGTCATGGGCTATAATGTGCCAATTTTGAGCAAACAGAGCTACTTTTCCTCCTAAGGGTCCTGCCAGAAGATAAGTGCTTGGTGCAGGCAGGGGAAAGTCATTGGGACTGTTGTCTGTATGATTGTGATTTATCTTCTCCAGCTTTGGAGGTACACGCGCCCCATTGCTTTGACCTATAAGAACCTTGTGCCTGGGATCTGCCTCTAGGGCATCTGGATCTGCCCCTTTGAGGTCTGTCTGACACAGGAAAGCACCAATTTTTTGTAGGCCAGTGTCTACTAAACCTGGGTGGCTGTACTTGTAAAAAATCTTTAACAGTTTGCATAGATTTAGCTTTGTCCTCCATTTTCTTTAACACCTCTTCTGCCTTAACACCAAACAAAGTATCATGCTATAAAGGTGAATCTAGTAATTTAACTTTAACATGATCAGGCAGATTTTGTTCCTTTAACCAAGCATGCCTCATAATTACAGAACCTGTAACTGCGGCCCTGCAGGAGGCCTCCAAAGAATCAAAACCACATTGCAAAGTATGCTTTCCAAAACTAGTTCAGCTGCATGCAATAAGTCCTGCATTTCCTTGTTTTCTGCACATTCAGAGTTTAACATAATTTTCTGTTTAAGCAATCCCATGACATGTTGCTGATACTTGAGTATGAAACTGACAGTTTAAGGCCCTTATAGCCAAAGTTGCGGATGTGTAAAACTTTTTTCCCCATCTATTCAGTGCCCTTGAATCTCTGTCAGAGGGGGTTGGGTTTTTTGCTGTGGAAGCCTTAACTCCCTTTGGACCCTGTGAAATAGTTTCTGTGTCAGCAGCAGGGTTTTTAAAAAGAAATTTGTGTGAGTCAGGAACCCTGTAATATCTGTCAGGCTTAACAGGAGCTGGGGGTAAGGAGTCAGGGGTTAAACTAGACTCCGAAAACACATCATCTACAATGTCTAACACAGGTGGAATGGCTAGAGGCCTGTGCTGTGGTAGTAGAAGGAAATCTCTGAGCCTCTTTTTAGATTCTGAGAAATCTTGGCTTTCCCAGTGAAAATGCTCCCTCATGGTATGCAAGGTTTCCCCAAAAGAATAATCCTCAGGAGGAAATGCTGAAGGAATAGATTCTTCAGCATCAGGATCCTCATAGGGGGGCAAAGAATATCCCTGATCAGAACAGGAATCAGAAGAAATAGAGATCTGATCTGAAGATTCATAGTCAGTGTCTTGCCTAGGCCTCTTATCAGGAGGGGGATGGGAACCCCTGATTAAAGTAATCAGGTCTTCGGCCATTTTGATCATCTGTTTTTTTTTGGGCATAGAGGCCTTTACACGTGACCCTTGAGTTTGTTTCCTTGCTTTAGTCTTTGCCTTTGAAGCTGAAGTCATTTTAATGTACAGATGTTTAGGTCTGAATACACTCTCAGAAGCCGGTACCTGCTCAGCGGCTCCGGACCCATCACCCATCTGAGGGATTAGCGTCAGAGGCTCCAATACCTTGAGTATCCAGCGGCATGGCCGACTCCACATGGGAGTTGGTAGCGGCCAGCGACTCTAAAGTAGCGGGTGTCAGGGGCAGTGAAAGCGCCTCATTGAGAACTGGTGAACTGGCGACTGCTTAGGAGAAACTTCGTCGTTGGTTTTGGGCCTTGGTTGTTTTTCTCTATCCTTTTCTTTGCGTTTTTTGTAAACCCCGGTAGTCGGATGGCTGTCCAACGACATTTCAGAGTAAGTAACCAGCTACCAAAATAGTTTACAGCAAAATTATACCGACACTTAATAGTGCGTTGGTTAAATCTATCACAAAACCGACAACCAGTAACGTTGTGATCAGGGCCTAGGCAAGGAATACAGTAAGAATGAAAGTCCTTATGAGGTATTTGCTTTCCACAAGAAATACAATTATTAACTTTTTCTGACATCGGTCTGGAGCAAGAAAAAAGTTTCCCCAACAGGGTACTTAGCTTTATTGAAGACTTCGGATTTGAAACTCAAACACGAAAATCTCAGGAGTCGGCCAACCGGCACTTGCGAACTACTTCTGCTTCGAGCACCGCGCGGCAAGAAAGACTGAAGAAAATGGCATCAGCTGCATGTTTTATACCCCTGACGGCCTGACGTCATGGAAGAGGAGACAGCAACCGACGCAGGACCCAAGACTTTGGAATTCAGGCTGACTGAGGGCAACCTGCCAGCAGATTACCCAAATGTAATGACTGCAACAGTGAAACACGAAGAACATCAGTGATTTCCATCTTTCCTGCTAACTCATCTTCTTTAAATCTGAGATCTCTTAAGTTAGAAACTTCTGGGATCTTTTTAGTTGTTTGATATTTCTAATGAGGTACCTCCCAAAAGGGGCATTATACTCAATAATTGGCCTAACCAATGCTGACTACAAGGAAACGTTGACTTCTCAATATCTGAATGATATACCCTTGGGCATTAGCTTTGCTAAGTAGAAGGATTTTCTGATTAATGTTGTCACATGATGATTTTAAAAAAAGAGGGAATTATTAACTAATAATAGAAGTTCCCTAACAACATTATTTGTCTATGCTGTACACTGAGGGAGGGGTTGCCTAAAAAGTGCCAGTATTACACTTTTTTGTATTTAATTTAAGCACATTTTCAGTACACCTGTGATTTATGTAAGTTTTTGATGAATGGTTTGGGTATTACAGGGGGACTTAACAATAACTCCCGGTTTGCAGTCATCTACAACCTTAGTTAACCAGAGGCATTGTTTCTAGTCAAGCGATCAAAAAAGTAAATGCCGAAAAGAAGGGGTCCCAACACTGAACCTTAGGGGACACCAGTGTTTTTTATACTGTCTGATGAGACACCTGCTACTCGTACTGTATAGGCTCTGTCTTTTAGATAATTTGATATCTATCTTACCATGTAGGGATCTATTTTTTTTTTTTATTTGTTAAGCTTACTTACAATGCCAACATAGGGTATGGTGTTAAATGCCTTGACCAATTCAATATATGCCATGTGAATAGTGTGATCACTGTGAACAGCCTCTGTAACCCTATCAAAGAAGTTAACCATATTCATTAGGCATGATTTCCCTTGACAAAGCCATTGCAGTGGGTGAGGTCCTATAAGATATATGGTATCAAGCTTTATAAGATCTGCTGTAATGTATTCTGTAGCTTTGCAGATGAGACTTATCAGACTGATGGATCTATATTCCCCAAACCTGGCAGTAGGGACTCCTTTGTGGAGTAGCATCACCACTGCAGTGTGCCATATTTCAGGCACAAAAACTGTAGCTAAACTTAGGCTAAATGGTTTGAGCAATGGCTCTGCCAGGGCTTAATAACTACTGTTTATTACACAACCATGTATATTGTCAGGTAATATGGAAGAAGTACTATTGATTTTACAAAGTACCTTCAGTACATGTTCCTTTGTAATAACAGGAGGATTTAAGGAATTCAAGGATATGTGGACTTTGAAAATAAATTTATGGGATAAAATTACCACTGAATTTGTTTGCCAGTATATTGAGAATGTCTGTTGTATCTGAATAGATGATACCATTTTGAATAAGTTTAGAGCAAAGTTGGGTGCTGTTCCTTATTTTCCTAACATTCCCGAAGAAGGCAATGGTACAGCGGTAGCATTGTTGCCTCACAGCAAGAGGTTCTCCAGTTCGATTCTCGGCTGGAGTGCGGGGAGTGCCTTCTGTGTGGAGTCTGCATGTCCTCCCCATGGTTGGGTAAGCATTCGAAAGACATGCGTAAATGGGTGTGCCTTCATTGGACGTCGAGCTGGCACCTTCGGCATTCGTGAAAATCTACTGCCAATCATTAGCGGACCGGAGTTCCACTGTGGTGACCCCTAACCGGGAAAAGCTGAAAGACAAACAACAACAACAACAACCCAAAGAAGGATTTATAATTTTCCTTAGATGGAGAGGCTAACCTTTTTCATGGTCTGCTTTTGTAAACCTAATAGTATTTTTCAAGTTTTATGTTATGTTTCTGTAATATCCTTGATAAAGGCTTTTGTATCTGCTGTATAATTTAAGAATATTTTTATTGTAAAGTTTATTTATGTTAGAGGACAACCAAGGAGGTATGTTTTGGAATTTCACATTGTATTTTACTCTAACACTACCAACTCTAAACAGTTATGTAAAAGGGTGTAGAACTCCTTCATAAAGCTATCTGCAGTGTCACTGTCAGAGCTGATGCTGCCATAAGTGAATCTGGAAACCTCATCACAGAAGATGATGAGGTTAATACCTTTAAAATCTGTGAATTCTGAGAGATTACATAGGGGGCTTTGGAAATTCTGAAGGTGAAAGCCACAGTGATGCACATTTTACAGACACCTTTTAGGGATTTGATAATTTAATACCTGGGATTCAGACAGAATATCAAAATTCATGTTAAGGGCTGCAGTAGAAAGGCCCTGTTTCTCCAATGCACAATTCTGTGATTCAAAGAAATATTAGCTGCAATAAGGAAATACTTCATTGTTGTCAAATTTGGATGTCTCTGAATAATCATTAACTACCTTGAGTGCAGATCAGCACTTTCCTGTGGTAGTTAGCACTGTCAGCAGCTGCATTGTATTACCCCAGGCACCCCATTCATTCTCCCACACACAATGCACACAACCAAATACAGCACTCACCACATACCCCATACCTTGACCATATGTGATGAAAATATCCCCAATGGCTGCTTTGTCCTTTCCTCATAAAAATGATTATAGTAAGTCAATAATACCAGATATTTCAGTTTCACACCTTGAATCATTCAGTAAATGCATGCAGGTGGAAAATCAGTTACTCTACTGACTTTCTAATTTTGTTAGGGGAATAATTAAAATCTGTCCCTAATTGTCTGTGTTTGTCCCACCATTACTTTTGGTTTTGCCTACTTTTCTTGTACTATGAGGTTGAGAAGTCTGCTTCCTTTTCCCTGTCCGTCCCTCTAGTGACTCCTGAACTGCTGTATTTTAGAAAAACCCATGCTACACCAGCTTCACAATTAATGCAGTGAATTAATGCAGATGTTCCCAGTGGCAAAGATACAGTCTTTGAAGCCCCCCCCCCCCACATATTTTGCATTATTTTATGTCTTGTTTTATTATTTATACTTTACCCATAGTGTCTAGTGGTTTTGTAGAAGAATAATATCCTTGGGAGGTAGAAGGGTACAGGGCTGGATTTCATTTCAGTGCCTTTAAGCCATGCCATTTAGAGTAGGCCCGGTGTTTAATGGCTCCCTGCTATATATTTTTTTAAATATCCTTAAGGCACAATATGTAGATTATCCTTGGTGCCTAGAGCTTACCCCTGATCACCATTAAGTATAAGTACCATTAAGGCACAAGACAAGTTATTTTCTGGTATTGACTGGTCCCACCAAAAACTTTTAAGGCATAAAAATATACAGTTATCCCTGGTGGCTAGTGGGCCCTCTGGCCTCCATTAGTGTTCTCCCTGGTGGCTAATGTTACCCTGATCCATTGTTGCAGGCTTTAGTCATTGGTCTAGGGGTGTGTGGAAGTATGACTTAGTCATGCAGCAGATAGCGTTGTCACCCTACAGCAAGAGGTTCTCTAATTTGATTCTAGGCTGTGGTGTCTTCTATGTGGAGTCTGCATGTCCTTCCTCTGTTTGCATGGGTTTTCTGCAGGTGAAGTAGTTCCCTCCCACATTCCAAAGACATGCAATAGGTGGACTGAACACTCTAAATTGGCCATAGGTGTGAGTATGCTTGTGAGTGTGTGATACAGTAGAACAGCAGCAGCAGGGTTAACCACCCAGCTGTGTGAACCTTGGCTCTAGATGATTGTCACTGTTAAAGTGACATCCTGACCCCATATGTAAAAATGGGAAAAAGGGGTTGTGGATGGATGTATGGAAGTATGATGGTCTTCCCAGCTCACCTACACATACACTTATACACACAAGCAGCCTTCTCACCACCTGATTGCACTCACACACCCACATAGCCTACCTCCTCACTAACCACCCCTACTGCTACCTCCCAGGCAAAGACACACACACACACACACACACACACACACACACACACACACACACACACACACACACACACACCAACACACTACATGACTGAACCTCTTCAGCGCTTACCTCTACTCCGATGGATGAACACGGCCTTTTGGCTGTGCCAGTTACCATGAGTGACCAGGAACAGCCATGTCAATTCATGCAGTCAAAAATGCCTTACCGCAGGCAGCTCTAATGGAAAGCACATGGTTAATTGGCATACACCTCTCTATAGAAGCACTAGCATTAGTAATTAGCATGACCACAGAGACCACCATGGTGCTTTAGGCCTTTATGAAAAAGCCCCATGGTAGGGTTGTCTCTGAATATGGAAAGATTACTGTGAGGTGCACACATCATGTACATCTTGTGGTAACCTTTCTGAGATTAGACTCAATGTCATTCTTACAGCACACAGGGCTACAGGTGTATGCTCTTATACTCAATTAAAATACAACATCAAAATCCCCTGTGACATTTAACATTGGACATTTTTGGTGCCATGCTGCTCATAATTTGCTATGGACCATGCCCATCTTATATCATAAACCAGTGTCATAGATTTCTGCTAGTTGGTACTGAGCAATAAAGGGTATTAATTACTACTGACCCTCTGTTCCGTTACCTGCTTTTATTTTCAGAACAAATTCCTTTAGCATTTTCTGCTGGAGAAATTATTTAGGACTTCTGGATACCAGTGAACACCGAGATTATTTAGTTGCCTACATAGTCCTGGTGTAACACATCATAATGATGCTTTTAAAAGTAGCAGATTGGACAATTGTTGGGTTTGAGAAATTTGCCATTTACCCAAAAATTATGCAATCTCAGAGTTAGAATATATAATTAGCAGTGGGGATGGGATAGGTGCAGCTATAGCCTCACTGGAAAATATTAAGCTTTCTTTTGCATTTTATTGTAAGGTTTTTGCATACACTGAGATTGATGCTCAGTGCATGCATAGTAGCATGTCGATGTGCCTAATGTCGATGACTTGGTGTCGACATTATGCACGTTAATCTTAGTGCTGTTCAACAAAGGTAAGAAAATCCATATATCTTCTTGTCTGTGTATTTAATTACTTACATAATGTATTTGTGTGTGTGTGTATATATATATATATATATATATATATATATATATATATATATATATATATATATTTATATATGGGTCTACTTCATTTCACCTAACTTCCAATTCAATTTCATTTCACTGACACTTCATTTCACTGACAGTTCATTTGACTGACAAGTATTATTAGCAAGAAAATGGAATATGCCCCCTTCCCCACTGTAGTGCGACCCTGGAGTTAGAATATATAGTTGGGGGGGGGCACAGCCCCCCACTTACTTTTCTTTTACTAAGCAATATTATATCAAAACTTAACAATATCATATGAAATGAAGTGGGGGGCTGCTTCCCCCACACCTCCCGATGTGGGGGGCTATGGCCCCCACCCCCCTAACTATATATACTAACTCCAGGGTCGCACTACAGTGGGGAAGGGGGCATATTCCATTTTCTTGCTAATAATACTTGTCAGTCAAATGAAGTGTCAGTGAAATGCAGTGTCAGTGAAATGAAATTTCAGTGAAATGGGGTCAGTGAAATGAAAGTCAGTGAATTGGAAGTTAGGTGAAATGAAGTAGACCCATATATATATATATATATATATATATATATATATATATATATATATATATATATATATATATAGGTGTGTATGAGTGCGTATTCATTCATTTTTAGACAGAATGGTGGAGAATACTTGTGAGCTGAGTTTCACTTATATGCAAATTGTCAGACTGAGAATTTAGTGTATTTAGCCACATTGGAGATTGTACATCTTTCTACATAGACAGGACCACCCAGAAGCTCAAAGAGCGGGTACTGCAACACCTGGGTGATATAAGCAATAAAAAGATTTTGAATGCCCTTAATAAGCATGTTAAGGATAACGAAGGCCATTCCTTTAAGTTTACAGTGGTTGACATTGTTTACAATGACCCCAGGGGAGGTGATTTAAACAATAAAGTGGAATATAGGGAGATGAATTGGATAGCTTCTTTACAGGCACACAGATCACCTGGTTTGAATTACACTATACATTTAAAGCCAGCTCTAAAAGCCAGACCTCTGCATCATTAATGAGAATGTTTCTGATTGGTTAAATGTTTTTTAAATACTTGGACTGTTACATCTATTTTTTTGTATTAGGATCTGATGAAGCATTGTTGCAAAAGTGCTTATCCTGTGGTTATCTTGGTGTTTTATTAAAGAAGATTTTTACCTATATGAGAGTTTGACCCTGTTGGATACACTGAGCTAGCTGTAAGACATCAAAGAAAAGTGGATCCTTCATCATACAGAATGCAAGACATTGATCCAAACATAAGATTCTTTAAGAAACTAATAATAAATCATGTGCTTCAAACCTGTCTTGGTAGGTGAGGGCCTTTAGACCAGTGATCTTTTTATGATGCACTGGATCCTTTCTAGCTGTGCGAAGTGTCAGGAAAGGGGCATACCAAGCATGGTATTGTACTCTACAATTGATCTAATTAGACCACAGTACAGTGGAGTAATAACTTCTTTTCACTTGGATGAAATACTCTTAGATATCTGTTGTGCTAAATGAAATGATTTCCTAACTACTAGCACTACATGACAGTCAAAAGGGTTTGTAAGGCATTAAAATATAATTCCCAACTGTTGACTTCTGTGCATCTGTTGAAATGGATATCATATCTGAATGAAAATGGTGATATGGAGTACCATAGTTTCATAATGCAGCACCTTGCACTTGATGAAACTCTTGATTAAGCTTGAAAACTTGTGGAGTCAAAATACTTTGAAGGACGTTAAATTTAGATGTGGTGTTTTCCCTTATTGTGGTGCCTTTCACAGTATGGTATACATTTTACTTGTAGTCCTCCTTTGTGCTGTCTTTTGTCATATCTGGAGTTGCAATTTCTCCTACTTTTCATATTAGAACTGCTGTTCTATGACTTGGAGATGGAAGTAGTAGATAAGGCAGCCACTTAAAGTCATATATTTTACATATATATATATATATATATATATATATATATATACATATATATGGGTCTACCTGACAACGTCGAAAGCTGACAACGCCGACGATGAGAACACCGACACGAGACGATCGAAGACTGAGATGACCGATGGATGAAAACCCCGACGCTGAGAACACTGACATGTGAAAAGGCTGTGTAAGTATGAGGTAGTGAAGGATGTTAGGGTGCGAGTAAGGTAAGTGTGCGATATTGATGGATTCTAGGGATAGGGGTGGGTTAAGTGAGTTAGGGTTAGGGCGCAGGTTAGGTGAGTGTGCGATAGTGACAGTCTTAAGGGTTAGAGTTGGGTTAAGTGAGTTAGGGTTAGGGCGTGGGTTAGGTGAGTGTGCGATAGTGACAGTCTTTAGGGTTAGGGGCGGGTTAAGTGAGTTAGGGTTAGGGCGTGGTGAGGTGTGCGATAGTGACAGTCTTTAGGATTAGGGTGGGTTAAGTGAGTTAGGGTTAGGGGCGGTTAGGTGAGTGTGTGATAGTGACGGACCTTAGGGTTATGGTTTGGGTTAAGGTTATAGATAGTTGTGTATGTAAGGTTTAGTGTGGGTTTGTAAGGATTTTGGTGTGCTTGTATTGTGTGTGTGTGCTTTTTGGACAGGGGATTTGTTTTGTTTGTTGATTGTCGGGATTGTGGTGTGTTGGGCATGTGAGGTTTTGTGTTTGTGAACTTTTGGTTATGTGGTGTCGGTGATTTCGTTGTCGGTGTTGTAGTGCGTCGGTGTTGTCAGGTAGACCCATATATACACATACACACACACATGGTCCCCAATGCCTTCCAGCAATCAGTCCTCTGTGATCTACTTGATGCCAGATCACTGAGGTCATCACCCATGCTCCATCACAGCCTTTTGTTATGCAGCCATAAACCCTCCACTGAGTGGGAGATAAGTGACCAATGCTACTGTGTCTCTGCAGGAACCATTACACATTTATCATACAAGTGCACATTTTCATGCACCTACAATGACGGCTCTCAGTTTTGGAGCTTGGTGGCTAAAAACCAATCCCTGGACCATTTTTGCTTTAGTACACATCAGTCTGCTCACTTCCAAAAAATGGGCATTCTCAATTTTCCTACTCCGACTCTGACAAACACTGATGCTACTAATCAAACTCTGATTGCCAATGGTATGATTTGGTCTTTATCCATGTATATTAGTGGAGATGACTTTATATCATACAGTTTGACATCAGCAAAACCTTTGATGTTCTACTGTAAACAATACTACTATGCTATATAAGTGTGGATAGCAGGGAAAACAATCAAGTGGATGGAAAGATGGCTACACTGGAAGGACACAAAGGATAGCAGTATGTAAGAATGTGCTGTCAGAAGAAAGAAAAATAAGCAGTGTGGTATCATATTGCTACCAAGTTCCAAATTAACAAAAACAAATGTATAAATATAGTCTGAGTGTGCATTCTCCCAGGGAATAATACCAATACCCTAGAAGGCATCCTCCACTGGTTAGCTAATAACTACCCACAAGAAACCATTGTACTTGGAGACCTTAACATTGACTGGAACACTTGTTCCTCTCAATCTCTTACCACCCATGTAAACCTGTATGGATTCACACAGGTCATATCCACCCCCACCAGGACAGGGAAACTTAACCAAACATATAGTATACTGGACTGGATACTAATCAATAGCCACCCCCAGATGTACACATCGGGAGCCAGCCCTGATGACCTCAGTGATCACTTTCTCACTTTATTTGCAAGCACAAATTTAATAACTCCCATCAGCCCATGTATAGAACAATAAGAAATAGTAAAAGCTTCAATCCTAGTAAGTTCCAGGAACTTACGACATGCAACTGGTCTGCCCTAAAACACTTGCCCCTAGACGAAGCTGTCACCTACTTTAACAATAAATTCCTTACCATCATTGATTCTCATGCTCCCGCTCGTTCCACTAGGGTTAAAACAAACGCTGCTCCGTGGTTCTCTAAAGAAACCAAATCAAAAATCATAGTCAGAAACAAGGCATAGGCAACATGGCGTGCTACAAAAGACCCTCTAAATCAAACCAAATTTAGACAACTAAGAAATGAGACAAAATGATCCATCCTGTTAGATAAAAAAACTACTTCCATCTCCAACAAGGAAACCAAAATAACCCCCAAAAATTCTGGGCAGGGATAAATAAATTACTGCACCCAGGTCAAACCACCACTCCACCTCCCTCAGCCTCTACTGATAAACTACCAATGGATGTTGCTAACACCTTTAATAATTTCTTTACTGAAACTATCCAAGCCCTTGCTAGCTAATTACCCCTTAACTCCTCTAACCCACTGGATAACGCTCCCAGCACCCAGCCCTCCTTTAGATTCCAACCATTCTCTACATCTTTCATTTGATCACTACTCAAAAAATTAAAACCTATTACCCTAGCTGCTGACCTTCTCCCTGCTGAATATTTGCAAAATGCTGCTGATACCATAGCATACCCCATTTCCATTCTAATTAACCGGTCCATATCAGAAGCCTCAGTCCCCTTTATCTGGAATATATCTTGTGTCATACCTCTCCATAAAGGTGGTAACTCTACTGAATTATCTAATTATAGACCCATAGCCATCCTGTCACCTCTGGCAAAAATTATGGAAAAATGCATCCATAAACAACTTCTGTACTTTCTAACCCAAATCAACCTACTGGCTACCTCTCAGCATGGCTTCAGGCCAAATCATACTACTAGCACAGCTCTCCTCACCTGCTCTAATGCAATAATCCATAACAGGAACAACAACAAGTTATCCTCAGCCCTTTTCTTGGACCTCTCCAAGGCTTTTGGTATGGTTAACCACCATCTTCTCATCAACACCCTGACAACAATGTCTCTAGGCAATCACTCTCTCCAGTGGTTTGAATCCTACCTGCACAATAGACAACAATCCGTCTTATGGTAGAACAAACTCTCAAACCTCCTACCCGACACCCTAGGTGTCCCTCAGGGGTCTATTTTAGGATCACTTCTGTTTTCCATTTTTATTAATGACCTCCACACTGTCATCCCTGAAGCCAACTGCATTCAATACATGGATGACCAACGTTGATCTGCACTGGCACCTCGCAAACAGAGCTGCTAACAATAACTCAGAATACTTTTAACCTAGAAGAGAATTGGTTTGCTGCTCGCTATCTGATTTTAAATCCTTACAAAACAAAGCTCCTACTTTTCTACCCACCCAAAGATCCACGGCGATATCTCTCTCCATTAAGTCTAATAATGGTACCATAATCACCACAGATGCCCATACAAAACTCCTAGGAGTCATTGTAGATAACAATCGTATGTTTGATGTGCACGTTAACAACACTATCAAAACCATTAATCGAAAACTGGGTTCACTCTATAGGATAAAGCCATTCCTTACCCCACCTGCTAGGACTGCCATTGCCTGCTCCCATTTACTCTCTACCATCTACTATGCTTCCCCTTTACTTGCCAGCCTAAATAAAACTGATCTTAACAAACTCTCAAGATGCTATAATAACATTGCTAGATTTGCCACTGGTCTCCCCTATAGGATGCATCATTGTAAAAATCTAAATTATCTCGGATGGTTAGAGCTACCCAGGCAGATTCAGTATAATCAACTTATTGTGGCTCACAAAGCACTTAACCAACCAGAAAATACACTTGCACTGAAAACATCATCTACCCCCACTCCAACTCCAGATCACTCCGCTCATCTAATAGACTGGTAGTGCAAACCATCAAATCCAACAACTCAGCCGGAGACTCCCTGTTCCCCAAATCTGCTGGCAAAATTTGGAACTCACTTCCTGCTAACACTACCCTAGATACCACCCTATCTCAATTCAAAAAGACACTCAAGGAGTATTTCAAGTCTCAATGGATATATCCCTGTTCCAAGCCTGACTAAATCTTTATTCATACTTGTGTACTAATACTGTGTTTGTAAATGGAACTCAAATATCTTTTCATTTGTTTAGCCAGACTAGAAGTTTGTTAGACTGTATAAATTTAACTGTGACTGTAAAGTGTGTTTTATTTGTACAATGTTATTATGCCTCTTGTTTTATCTGGACATTGTGATGATTGCATATGTAACCACCTTTGGAGCTTTTCTCCCTGGGTCTCCACTGAAAATGGACATGTATCCAGTCAGACTATCCCGGTCAACAAATGTAAAATAAAATAAAATAAAAAATAAATAAAAATAAATATTGGCTGGTACTGAGATGTATTCTCTCCACTGTACTTCTCAATGATATCACACGACATAGAATACATTTGATTCTTCACAGATTAAGCAAAGATGGGAAAAGAAGTAGGGGATAGAGGGGTCAGTCTTAACAGAGAACTGAAAAAACTACTAGCACACAGTAATAGATAGCAGCTGAGGCTCAGTATTGAGAAATGCAAAATACTGGGCCTGGGAAGCAATACCGCTGGGATTTATGCAAGTTAGGGAAGTGCAATGTAAAACCACAGAACAAGGAAAAAAAAAAACAAGAAGATAGCAAAATGGCTGTAGCCAAGACCAAAAGGATTTCGATTGCATATTTGGAGGTACAAGCCCAAAAACAAGAAAGTAATTATCCTGCTGTATGGATCACTAGTGAGAACTCAGCTGTAATACTGCTTCCTGTTTTGAGGACTATAGAACAGAACTGGAAATAAACATGCTATGAGAGATACATAAGAAGGCCATTAGGATGGTAAAAGGAATGGAAGTAAAACTGTATGAGATGTTTAAAAAGCTGTAGACGCATCTTCCTAGATAACAGAAAAGATTAGTGATATGATATGTGTCCACAAAGTCATTAAGTGAAACTGACAAAGAAAATGAAATAAAGACAAAGAACAAGATGTAAGAGAAGTCAAGTGTTACAGACTGAAGGTTCACATTATGTCCATATAATGAGCAAGCATTATTTCATTAATTGTTTTTTGACAAAAGGAGTAGCTTCCAAGTCTGGGTGACACATATCCAAGCAAACAAATTGATGAAGAAAAAGACCAGGATAACTACAAAATGTGGATGTAAATTAGGTGAGGGATGACTATAGGATGCCAGCTGAAATAGGTTCATAATTAAGTACTAGGCTATCTGCCTGAGGGCATCTGTAAGCCTAGCCAGAATGTGTTGGCTTTTGCCGCCCCCTTAGATTAGTTCCCTGTGCCTCTGTCCAGCAAAGCCATTAGTACCCTGTGCCTCTGTCCAGCAGAGCCACTGCAGTGATCCCTGGAGTAAATTTTCTGTTTCTCATCCACTCATCAAGGTTTCTCTTGAAGAGTGTTAGTGAGCTGCTCTATCTAATGTAGATTGGAATCCTGTTCCAAAGCATGGGGAGTCTCTGGGACAGGAATCTATCCCTCCAGCAAGTCCTATTTATCATTGTGGTGAGGTTTAGATCCCTAAAGCGTGTGGCTCTCGGGGATCTGTTTTTTTTTAGGTGGAGCATGTCCATCAATTCTGGGTTGGACATGGTCTTGTATGTCAGGCAGAGATCATTGCTGAGTAAGCAGTATGCAACCGAGTACAGCTGGAGTTTCTTCAGTCGGTCTGCATAGGGCATCTGTTTGAGGCCAGTAATCCTCTTGGTGTGGTACTTCTGTGGTCTTTCCGACTGTTGCAAGTGTCTTGTAAGGTACATCCCAAATGGGGCGTTGTACTCTATGACGGGTCTGATGAGTGATGAGTAGAGGGGCACAATAACCTCTTTTGTTCTAGATGCGAACCCTTTTGTGATTAGGTGGGCCACAGAGAAGGATTTTCTAACCACCTTGGCAATATGATTATCAAAGGCGAGATTACTATCTACTTGGGTCCCCAGATCCCTTACTACATTTTCTGTATTTATGGGACTACCACATATGTAGTAGTTCGCAGGTACTTTGTTTTTTTCCAAAGGGGATGACTATGCATTTTTTGGCATTTAGCTTGAGGCCATGATTTTGACACCAGGTATCCATCTCAGTGAGACCCTTCTGGAGGATGTCTGTATCAGCCGGAGAGTCAATTATGGCCCCAATTTGCAGTCGTCTGCCAACTTGGTCAGCCATAGTCCTCCTGTGCTTGCCTGTACTTCTAAGAAGTATATACCGAACAGGAGGGGTCCCAGGACTGAGCCCTGGGGGATGCCACTTGTAACCGGTTTAGAGTCGGACCTAGAGCCTGCAACTCTCACCATGTGAGTTCTATCCATGAGCCAAATGGCAACCCATCTCGTGATGTAGGGGTTTATGTTCAGGCTGGTGAGCTTGTTTATAATACCAGAATGGCTGTGCCCCCCCCCCCCGCCAAATATATATTCCAACTTCGAGATCGCACTACAGTGAGGAAAGTGCATATATCCCATTCTTCACCATACCGTGAGCTCAGAAAAAGTACTTTGAGGTCTGGTGCGTTTGATATTATGATCGTTCGCAATTTGTGCGATTCGCTCATATGATATAGACCCATATAATCCAGGCTATGCCTGAAACTAACCAGCTTTGATCAGTGCTCCAGTGCAGTAAACAGTAGTAAAATACATTCATAGGTATGTACTAGGCAAGTGGTCTGCAGACCATGTCAGGCCTAGCCAAAAAAATATATTTTGAATTTCACTCAAGCTTTAAGGAGGGCAAGACAAGGTAAACAAAGAGAATTTGAGGCTAGCCATTCAATTATTTAGGTTTACCTTGAAGGTGGTAAGGGTGCTACTGTGCTCTTGACATGTAGTGGAAGTTTGTTCCAGAGGTAATGAGTACCTTGAGATATGAATCTCATACAAATGTGTCTTATTTGTCTGCTGATGAAGATTTGGTTATTTTAACAAAGTATTTGATGTACCATTAGTTCTGTATGGAATAGGAGCGCAAATAGGGTTGAATATTTCATGGCACAAAAGGCTACACATAGACCTACACAGTGGATTCTGTAAAAGACTGAGTGCAGAGAAAAGGGATGCTATTATGTCCTGATAACTACGATTTTTGAGGCCACTGATATTTTATTTATGAATCTCTGAGATCTGTCAGATTGTGCAATATGTTTAGATAAATACATAACATAAGGTGCATTATATTCTGTAATAGGTCTGATGAGTAAAAGGGAATTAAGACATCTTTGGAACTAGTGGAGATGCCTTTGGAAATAAGATTGCCCAGATAAAAGGTTTGCCAAACTACTGTGGAGATATGATCAAAGTCAAAATAAACTTTATTGTCATTCAGAAATCACACAAGTGCAAAAACTGAACAAGATTCCGTGTCTCCAGACTCAATGTGCAGACAACATATTGGACCTGGTCATCACCAACATGGGTGACAGGTGTTCCACATGGGAGGTCAACCCATCACTGGTTAGATCAGACCATAAACTAATCAGTCTGGATGGCCACACCCCACCACCACCCCGAACTAAGGAAACCACAGTAAAAAACTTTTCCACAGCAAACTTCACCTTACTTAACACAGAGGTGGTAAGTTTCACAGCCTCCACGCTAAAGGATAACACTTCCCAAGATGCAGAAACCTTTACAAATGCACTCCATGAGCACCTACAAGGATGCATGGATCCCTAGCAAAACCAAGACTCATTCACCTAAAAGAAGGAAACCAGTTTGGTGGACCCCTGCTATAAACAGGCTATACAATAGAAGGAGGAAACTAGTTCAAAAAAAAAAAAACAAATCCCAATAAGGAAAGGCATCCCTGATCAGTATCAGTAAGAAACTAAGATCCCTCATGAAATCATCCAAGGCTAACTTTGAAAGAAAAATAGCCAAGGATTCAAAAGATAACTACAAAGCCTTCTTTAGCTATGTTAAGAATCTAAGTGGCAACTCGCAGATATGCATTGAACTAGTGCAAAATAGCACAAAATATACTGAACCTACTGATATTGCCAACATCCTGGCAGATAGATTCAGTGCAAACTTCACCCCCTCTCACCTCCAAAAGGGCCCACAATAATACTGGAAAAGTGTAGTGTCCCAAAAATCACAGATGCACAGGTGAAAACAGCCCTTTTAAAAGCCAAAACACAGCATCAGTGGGACCAGATGGTGTCCCAGGCTGCGTCTTGCACGAACTACAGAACAAACTAACCCCCCCACCTAAACACGCTGTTCAACCTCAGCCTCTCCACAGGCTACATGCCCACAGAATGGTGCACAGCAATGGTTATTCCTCTCCACAAAGGAGGGGCCACAACTGACCCTGGTAACTACCGCCCCATAAGCCTGACTAGCCTAGTCTGCAAGGCTATGGAGCGCATCATCATGGAACTCATAAACAAAGACATTGGGAACCTCCAAACACTTGACCTGACCCAGTTCGGCTTTGTTAAGGGCAGATCATGCCTACTAAACCTGATTGACTTCTTCGAGACAGTCACCAAGGCCATAGACAAGGGAAAGGTGGTTCACACACCCTACCTTGATCTCGCAAAGGCTTTCGACACCATTCCCCACTCGGGTATTACAGAAAAACTCACCAGCCTGAACATAAACCCCTACGTCATGAAATGGGTTGCCAACTGGATTACAGACAGAACTCACACGGTAAGAATAGCGGGCTCCAGGTCTGACTCTAAACCAGTCGCAAGTGGTATCCCACAAGGCTCGGTCCTGGGACCCCTACTGTTCAGCATATACTTCTCAGAAGTACAGGCAAACACAAGAGGACTATGGCTAACCAAGTTCCCCGATGACTGCAAACTGGGAGCCATAACTGACTCTCCGGCTGACATGGACATCCTCCAAAAGGGCCTTACTGAGACAGACACCTGGTGTCAAAGTCATGGCCTCAAGCTAAATGCCAAAAAATGCATAGTCATCCCGTCTGGGAAAAACAAAACACCCACAAATTACCACATAGGTGGCAGCCCCCTTAATACAGAAGAGGTAATAAGAGATCTGGGGACCCAGGTAGATAGTAGTCTCTCCTTTGACAATCATATTGCCAAAGAAATTAGGAAATCCTTCTATGTGGCCCATCTAATTATTAAAGGGTTCGCATTTAGAAATAAAGAGGTACAGGGGTGTCCAACCTTTTGTCTTGCCGGGGCCACATTCAGTGAACAGAAATTGTCTTGGGGCCGCATATAAAATATATCATATAGTTAACTCTTTCTCTGCCACGGGAGACCAAAGTCGACCTCGTGGCTGTACTGTAGGTGCATTCGAACAATTAATAAATGTAATAAATGCCTAATATTTGCCTTAAAATTCTAATTCTCATTCTGGTTTTAATTCTCTAATCTAACAGTTAACTCTAACATCTTAGTTAATATATAGATTTTTTTTTTTTTTACAAATAAACAGATACTCACTACAGCAGTAGCATTTCTCACTGGGAAAACCACTCCAGCAGTCCATCTATATACAGTGTCAACATTAGCAGTCCTACGGTACTATAATCCACAAAAATAAGCCACCAAATTTGCAATAAAGTAAAGAATTCACATTACTGACTTAATAAAACAATTCTGAATAAGCTACAAGAGGGTCTCACCCAAACAAATGACTGGTGCCAGAAACATGGCCTCAAGCTAAATGCCAAAAAATGCACAATCATCCCCTTTGAGGAGAGTGATGTCCCCACAAATTATCACATTAATAACAATGTTGTAAGCACGCAATCAGTCGTGAGGTGCTTGGGCACCCAGGTTGATAGAAACCTGACTTTTGACCACCACATTGTCTCCGTTGTACGGAAAGCTTTTTACATGGCCCACCTCATTAGTAAGGGTATCTCATCCAGGGACAAGGAGGTCATAACATCCCTGTATTCTTCCTTTACAAGAGCAATTATTGAGCGCAACATCCCTTTTGGCACGTGCCTCAGCAAAACACCCTGCCAAAAGAAAGACTACAACCATTTTTGACAAAAAAGGTCAAAAGACTGAGTTCACTTAGTTATCCAAACAGACAAAAAAGCTTCTTGTTTTCCTCTGTCTCTCACTGACCCCTATAAATTTCATCACTGGCTTGCTTTCCAGGCTAAGAAAGATACTGCCTTAAGAGACTTTCTCCTCCCCAGAAATACTGGTTATACTTAAAACACTCACTACAAAGACCACAGCCTTCACTGCAACATAAACAAGCTACTTTGTATGGACAGATTCTTGACACAAAAACATTCAACTTCTGTAAAAAACTCCTCTCATTATCAAACAATGTAGTTCAACAACACTACAACTGGATGGATAGCCATGAATGTACTCCTTAAGTAAGTAGCATAGCCTTCATCAAACCGGAAGGAAAATCCACATACTAAACTTTCCCAGCTGGATGGCTGAGATCTAATATTGGTTACTCAAGTCTACTTGTCTAAGAAGAGAGGCCTATTTAACAAAAAATTCCATTTGCAAAAATATATTCAGTATACATATTAAATCTCTCTCTCTTACACACACACACACACACACACACACACACACACACACACACACACACACAGAAAAGGAGCCCCTACTTGTAAAATAGGCAACCTCAGTGATTACATGACACAGTCTCACTGATTGGAATTGTCTGGAAGTCAAAATATCTGAAAAAAAATCATAATAGAGATGGATTCATCCATGCAATTTCCCACCACCAAAAGGACCATCAATAAATCAACAAACAACTGCTCAGCAAAAATTAAATCAATAAGAAATCTATAAACTCTCTAAGATCATACTACATACTAGAGTAAACATATAACTTCCCTTCAATCTAAAGCCATTTGACATTCAGACATTTTAATTTGTGCGGAAGTTATTCACAGACTGACCGTTTACTAAGCTCTAATGCTGACCATCGCTTTTGAAAAAAAACAAATTCCCATACTTTGTCAATCACTCAAAGTGAAGAAAGGATTACTTTTTTTATTTATTATGTATTTATTTAATTTTGGAAAACATCTTTAAACTGTTAAATTGAGCACACACCCAGAAATACAGAAAAGTTATTGTGATAAGTAAACCACAGACTGCTGCAAGAAATCAGTCACAGCACACTATGCTTATGTCCGAACCAATGAAGCATACCTGTCAATTCCAAAAGAATTAAAGTAGCTTAATAAGAAAGTTATTTGCAAGGTTACATGGCAGTTTATATTGGAAATAAGTGGAGATATTAAAAACGCTCTGTTTCTCATAATTATGCTGGAAAGTCTTCCAAGGTAAATACAACCTTCTGATTTAGCATGGAACCATACTTCTCAACCTTAGAGCAAGAATTCTGGACAAAGCGAAAAATAAAAGTGGGACACAGACCCAAAAATAGTTATGCATCACAGGCACCATTGAAACAAGTGTAGCTGCAAACATTATACATCACGTATAATGTTTCTATCCCATTATTGTCAGTTAAGCATTATATGGCTCATTAAATCCTGCCTTCTTTTGCAACACAGAAAACCATACTTTGAAATGAAAAATCCATTAAAAATAATAAAACACACTGGAGCCACATCCTGCAACTTCCTACCTGCAAACAACCACAGAGCTTTCACTGAAACTAGGGCTGCTTATTTCCACAGAATGACACCTCTCCCTAATTAAGTCTAATGGTATACAATCTACCAGGATCTGGACTACCTGAAATAAATTAAATTATGGCCTGTAAATTGCAAGTGCACTTGTTTAATTAAACTACATTTCAAAGCTCACTTACTGTATTTTTTCAGTAACACCCCAATATCCATTTCCAGGTCACTTTACAAGACATTGGCAGTGGTAGACTTGGCATCCTCCAGATCCCTGCAGGACCACACTCATACTGCTAACATTGTCCATTCAATGTAAATATCCATCCACTGTAAATGGCAAGAAGCTATGTCTTAAAAATCTATTTTTGGCATGCCTAGTACCCAGGTATCACGTTTTGAAACAAAGAAACATATTCTCCACAGTTTGTAAGTCTCTGTCTTTAATAATCATCTACTGTTGCAGCCCTCCCAACACATAAACACACACATACACACTAAAACCCCCAACATTTAAAAAATGACATTGTGCCCACCTGATTTGCCAGTATTAATGACCCACCAAAGATATGCTTACTGTTGTCCAATCTGCCACTGCTTAGACACCACCAATGACAAGACAGTACTGGGTGATTTTTTTGTTTGTCAAAAAAATAATAAACTTTATATGCTACAGTTCTACATTAGTCAATCCACTACTGACCCAATAACCCTAGGCTGCTGTCTCATTCTTACTCCCTGGGACTGCATTACCTTGGATGACTACTATTATTTCCTAAGAAAAAGACACAAACTGGAAGATGAGGCAAAAATCCAGACATTCTTCAAAAATTCTTACAGTTGAGAGGTATGATTTCATATTCAATACAACACTCTCCCTGTCAGGAAAGCTGCAATTTAATGAAAGTGTACTTTTAATGTAGGATGCATTTGTGAGCTAACTTGTTTGTACGTTAGCCTCTTTGTGCATGTGTCTCTCTCTGTCTCTCTGTCACGCACACATAAACACACACACACACACACACACACACACACACACACACACACACACACACACACACACACTTCTACTTTCACGCACACAAACATTCTCCTTTCATGCATGCACTCACACCATACTTACCTATTAACACAGGTTAAGTGCTGTCTCTTTAAAAGGCAATGGCAGCAAATCCATAGAAGAGTCCCTCTTCAGCAAGAGCACACACATTGATTCTCTGGCACGAAATAATGGCACGAACATACAGACCCTTCTTTGGTGCAAAAAAAAAAAGCAAAACTAGAAGGATGCTTTGGTGCATGCGCACACCGATGTTAGAGTTACAGGTCATGGGCACGAAAAACACAACAAAAAAGTGTTTTGGGGCATGCGTACATCGATGTTGGAGTTAGAGGTAGAGGGCCACATGGCAGAGCTCTGAGGGCCGCAGGATGGACACATCTACATTAGACCCATCATAGAGTACAATGCCCATTTGGGATGAACCTCACAAGACACTTCCAACAGCTGGAAAAACCACAAAAGTACCTCACCAAGAGGATTACTGGCCTCAAACATATGTCCTATACAGCCCGACTGAAAAAACTCCGGCTGTACTCAGTGGCATATCACTTACTCAGAGGTGATCACTGCCTGACTTACAAAGCCATGTCCAACTGAGAATTGATGGACATGCTCCACCTAAAGAAATCCAAACCACTGTGAGCCACGTGCTCTAGTGAGCTAAACCTCACCACAACAATAAATAGAACACGGTGGAGGGATATATTCCTGTCACAGAGACTCCCCATGCTTTGGAAAAAAAGTCCAAACTACATTAGGTAGAGCCCCTCACTAACACTGTTCAAGAGAAACCTTGACGTGTGGATGGGTAACAGAAAATACACCCCTGGGATCACTTCATTGGCTCTGCTTGACAGAGGATCAGTTAATTAATCAATGGGGAGGCGAAAGCCGACACACTCTGGCTAGGCTTATAAATGTCCTCGGGCAGCTAGCCTAGTACCTACCTATGAACCTATGAACATATGGACTATTTTCACAGACATTTACACATGTAACGCCTCGCTATTACATCACAGACATGCAGATCGACAGACTAATATTGCCCATAATTAGAACACATTTTAACACTTTTCGAACTGAACACTTACATGCAGGAGACTTTAGTATTGCATAGGTACTTGGTTAAGACATTGCATTGATCCTTGCACAGAAAGAGACATTTGAGAATTACACTGTGAACATTAGAGTATTGCACTATGGTTAATTTATGAATTTGCATGTATTGCACTGAAAGAAGAGATATTTTACTGCATTGCTACTGCCCTCGATGGCCTATAAGTTACAGCCATGGTGAATATTCCACTAAGTATTAGGTGAGACTGGTAACCAGGTTCTTGCACAAACTGAGACAGTTTCTACTGACCCAGTTGGATATCATGGAGTGTAGTGGTTATTAGAGTTCAGCAGCCCGATGACATTAGGGAAGAAGCTGTTCATGAATCTTGCAGTTCTGCAACGTATGCTTCGGAAGCGCTTTCTGGATGATAGATGCAGGAACAGTCTGTAAGCAGGATGAGTGCAGTCTCTAATTATTCTTCTGGTCCTGCTGAGACATCTGGATAAGTACAAGTCATGGATAGGCGGTAAGGTGGTCTTAATGATCCTCTCAGCTGTCTTCACCACTCTCTGGATGGATTTGCGCTCAGATGTAGAGCAGCTTCCATACCATTCTATGAGGTTGTTCGTCAGGATGCTTTCTACTGTACCTCTGTAGAAGGTAGTGAGAACTATGGATGGGAGATTCGCTCTCCTCACCCTTCTTAAAAAGTGCAATCTCTGGTGTGCTTTCTTGACTACGGCAATTGTATTTGTGTTCCAAGACAAGTCCTTATCGATGTGCACTACCATAAACTTTGTGGTTCTCACTCTTTCAACTGTTTCCCTATTGATGGTGAGGGGAGAATGTTCCTTGCAATTTTTCCTGTAGCCCACAATTATCTTTTGTCTTGTTCACATTTAGTGCTAAGTTGTTATTTCCATTTCATCATCATTACTGATGAGGCCCAGCACCGTTGTGTCATCAGCAAACTTGATGATGTGATTTGTAATGTACCTGGCTGTACAAACATGTGTTAACAGGGTGAACAGTAAAGGACTTAGTACACATCCTTTTGGAACTCCAGTGTTAAGAGTGATGGTCAAATGATAAGGAACTATCAGCAAGATTACACAGATCCCTTACAACAGTGTCTAATTTGAGGGGTGCATCTCCTATATAGTAAGTGAAACTGTTTTGTTTACCAAAATGAACTATGGTACATATTTTACATTTCATTTGAGACCATTGTCCTTGCACCAATTGTTCATAGGTTTATAGGTTCAAAGGTTGGTACTAGGCTATCGGCCCTAGGGCCTATACAAGCCTAGCCATAACAATTCCCTGGATATTTCTTCCCACAATATTTACTTCCCTGGACTCCTGTCTAGCAGTGTGACTGACGTGATCCCCGGGGTGAATTTCCTATCTCCCATCCAATCGTCAAGGTTCCTTTTGAAGAAGGCCAAGGAGGTGCTCTGCTTGACAAGTATGGGCAGTCTATTCCAGAGTATGGGGAGTCTCTGGGTCAGGAACCTATCCCTCCAGCATGTTTTGTTCATTGTGATGACAAGGTTTAGATCCCTGGAGCGTGTGGCTCTGAGGGATTGGGATTTCTTTAAGTGGAGCATGTCCAACAGCTTAGGGTTTGACATGGCCTTGTATGTTAAGCAGAGATCGCCTCTGAGTAGATGATATGCCACAGAGTATAGCTGGAGTTTTTTTAGATGGTCAGTATAGGGCATCTGCTTTAGGCCTGTGATTCTTTTAGTGAGGTATTTCTGCACCCTTTCCAGCTGTTGCAGATGTCTTGTGAGGTACATACCAAACTGGGCATTGTACTCTATAACAGGTCTAATGAGGGATGAGTGCAGTGGAACAATGACCTCCTTTTTTCTGGATGAAAAGCCCTTAGTGATGAGGTGTGCCACATAGAAGGATTTCCTGACTGTTGTGGCAATGTGGTTATCAAAGGTGAGACCACTATCCACCTGTGTCCCTAAGTGTCTCATCATACTTTCAGTGTTTAGTGTACTGCCACCTATGTGGTAATTCATGGGTACATGTTTTTCCCAAAGGGAATAACTATAAATTTCTTGGCATTAAGCTTGAGCCCATGGCTCTGGCACCTAGCATCTGTTTCTGTAAGGCCCTTTTGTAGAATATCCACATCATTTGGGGATTCAATAACGGCTCCCAGTTTGCAGTCATCTGCAAACTTTGTTATCCAGAGTCCATTAGTGTTGGCATGTACTTCAGAGAAGTAGATGCCAAACAAGAGCGGTCCCAGGACTGAACCCTGAGGTACTCCACTTGTCACTTGTCTGGAGCTGGATTTGGAGTCAGCTACTTTTACAGTCTGGGTTCTGTCAGTAAGCCAGTTGTCAACCCATCGAGTAACGTAGGGATTTATGCCCAGCTTAGTAAGTTTATCTATGATTCCAGAGTAGGGGATGGTGCTGACTGCTTTGGTGAGGTCCAGATAGGCTGTGTGGACTGTCTTACCCTCCTCCACAGCTCTGGGGACTGATTCGAAGAAGTCAGTCAGGTTCAGGAGACAAGATCGGCCCTTCACAAACCCAAACTCGGTGGGGTCCAGTGTTTGAAGGTTGCCAATGTCTTTGTTTATAAGTTCCATGATAATGCATTCCATGCCCTTGAAGATCAGGCTCGTCAGACTGATGGGATGGTAGTTCCTGGGATCCCAGGTGGATCCCCCCTTGTGGAGTGGGATAACTGTAGCTGTACACCACTCAGTGGGCACGAAGCCTGAGGTGAGGAGAATAAACATCCCTGGGAGGTCTTGAACCCAGGTCCCTGTACACTATAGTCACAGCACTTAACTACTAAGGCATCACAGCTGTTAACATGGTCTAAACTGTGTTGGAGCAATTGTGAGTCAGTTGAAGATCAAATAACAACACTCAATTTACAGTCATCTGCAAACTTGGTTAACTATAAGTCAGAAGTGCTGCCCTGAAGGTCTAAGAAATATATGCCAAACAGGAGAGGTCCCAAAACTGAGCTCTGTGGTACACCACTGGTAACTGTTTTGCTTTCAGAAATGTGACCTGCTACTATACCCCACATGGGTTCTATCAGAAAACCAGTTATTTATCCATCATACAATGTAAGGATTTATATTCAGATTTACAAGTCTATCAATAATGCTTGCATGAAGACTAGCACCAAAGGTTATGGCCAGATCTAGATACGCTGTATGCTTTGTATCACCACTATCCACTACTTCAGTTACTTTTTCAAAGAAATTAATGAGGTGAAAGAGGCAAGACCTTACTTTAATAAAGACAAATAAATGAGGCCCAGGGTTAGAGATGTTCAATGTCCAGATTAATGAAGTTTGAGATAATATGCTCCATACCTTTACATATGAGGTCAGTGAGACCAGTGGGTCGATAGTTACCATAGTCTGTGGTTGAGTCATCCTTGTATAATGGCATTATAATTGTTGTTTTCCAGGCTTGAGGAGTGTAACCAATGGAGAGGTTTAAAGAGTTTAAATAAGGGTTCAGTAAGGTCATATATTTATTACAATCAGGCAACCTTTTATGTTGTCAGAGTCCATGAATGAAATATTCTTAGTTTTTGGAAGGGCTAAGAGAATCCATAGTAATGAATGGGACTGGCTGGGATTGTGGAACCTGTGGGATAGCTATAACTCTATGTGGAGTAACATTTGCACTAAATTTGTTAGATAGGATATTAGCTATTTCCTTTGGGTCAGAGAGTGTATTACTCTGGTGGACTAGCACTAAACAATATTGAGTGTTAGTTCTTAACTTTGTGGCATACTTAATGAAAGATTTGCAGTTATTTTTGGTTTTACTTGCTATTTTAAGTTCATATTCCACTTTGAGCTTCTCAACAGTTCCCTTAAGCTCTTTGTTAATTTGCTTAAGTATGATCTTAAGGTAAATAGAATGAGACCTCTTATAAGTATTGAACACTTTTTTTTCTTTCTCTTGTAATATAATTCATACAGGTATTCAGCCACAGAGGGTTTGTTTTTAAACCTCTCAATGCATTTGCTGCAGATGGGGACTGCCTTATCCGTAGAACTATTTAAGTGGGAGTAGAAGTCAGAGGCATATGTAGCAGCTTCAGCAATAGCATTCTTTGCAGGAGAATTACAGCAGAATTTCTTTAAGTCATCAAGTAGTCGAAAAAGGTCTGCTTTTGAGAAGTTCCTAAACAAGCTATTTACAGTAGAAGTCCCACCAGTTTTACAGGGAAAAAAAATCACTAAATTAGTCTGATTTAACAAGACATGATGGTACACATCAAACTGTGCAAGAATTGGTCATTATTTCTGAGGAATATATCAAAGTTATTGGGACCCTATTAGGATGATTAACTGCTTGTGAAAGAGAGGTAATATTTATAATGTCAAGGAAGCACTGGCATGCCAACCAATGGCAGTGCAGGTCAGTCAAATACAATAAAATAAATGCAGTACATGGATCACAGTGATTATGTTCTGATATCTGGGAAAAGATAACTCATTTAAGTGCAAGACCCTGTCTTAACAAATCTTAAGCACTCCCTCATCAACTTTTTATGGACAGGTCTCATAAAAGGCAGTCAAATCTGCCAGTACTGACCAACACACAACAGTGGCAGAACCACCAAAAAAAAAAAACAGATTTATTTCTTCCTGCTCTCTGTGCCACTAACATGTCCCTAACTTCCTCTCATAAACTTAGAAAGTTACAAGAATAACACAATTTATTTCTGCATTTTTTGAAGGATATGAAGTCTGAAACACAATGTATGTAATTGTTTGGTGACTTCTATCCTCAGTGATTTGTCAGAAAAACACAGATTTCATGAGGAACAGACCAAACATATCAGGCAAAAATTGGACATTCTGATAAAGTCTGGACAGTTGAGAGGCATGGAAGGTTGAGTATAAACATAAGAGACTGAGTTACACTATTTTTCTTATGAAGTCCTTTATGGTTTTGAAATCTGGAAAAAAAACTTAGTGCTTTTTTTTCTGTAACCACTAGTACATGGAGCAGATAAAGGTCCATGCACTACAAAGAATTATGAGCAGGCCTCTGATCATAACTCTTAATTATTGGTTTTCAACATGGATGCCAACATTCTTGCCATGTGTGTTGAGAACACATAATTAAGAGTTATGATCAGAGGCCTGCTCATACTTCTCCACATTATGTATACTAATTTTAAAAGAAAATCCTTCCCAGGCCACAACAAGGAATCTATCCAGCCATCCACAACCCTTGTTTTCCCATTTTTGCACATGGGATGAGGGTATCACATTACCAGTGACAACCACATAGAGCCAAGGTTCACATGAGGAATAACTTGCTTTAATACATACTACCCTTGGAGCAAGTATATCAAGATTGAATGGAGAGCAGGGATAACAACTGCACCCCCATTCCACACACCACAGAATGTAGTGTTGATGTTTTCAAACTACTGTTCTCAACATTTTAGTGTGATGCCAGTGAGCATCAGATTTCTGTTATACACATTCTCAAGGTATTTTTTACCTAACAAGACATGCAAAACTGAATAAATTAATATAAACACAGTGAATGATATCATTCTTAAAACAACTTTAAATTTTGGTGAATATGTCACCACCTTACCTCTTCCAAGTTTGCCTGCTGCCTCAGTGATTTGATTTGTCTGTGTTAGATTAGGGGCTTCCATTTTAAAGTAGTTATTATAGGTTCTCCCTTTCGATTCTCGGCTGGAGCGCCTTCTGTGCGGAGTCTGTATGTCCTCCCCGTGGTGGAGTGGTGTTCAAAAGACATGCGTGAATGGGCATGCCTTCGTTGAAGGTTGGGCATCGGGCTGGCACCTCGGCACCATAAAAATCGACTGCCAATCATTAGAGGACCGGAGTTCCGCTGTGGCGACCACTAACCGGGAAAAGCCGAAAGAAAAATAACAATTAGATATTAAACAGGCTAAAGGATAAAATAGAAATTGTGTTTCATTTATACATAAAAGACAGTTAAGCAGAAAGAGAGGATAACCTTGCTGGTCAACAGTTTATTAGAAAGGAAAGATAAGCATAAAGAGTGCAAACAGAATGTTCTTTTCTCAAGGGTAAAACAATCTTGCCAGCTACAGAATGTTCCTTAATAAAATGTTAAATTAAGCTAAGCCTGGACTCCAAGGGAACCAAGGGTAAGAGGGTGTGTAGAGCATCACAGGGTATTGGTATTATTAAATATACTTCAAATACAGTTAGGAAAGTCAGTTAAGGTTAGTTAGTTCATTTGACCTGTTATATCAGAAAAGATTACAGACACTTGAGCCTGAGTACAGATGACAGGTCAAATAAAGACTATATTAGTTTACATTGTTCAGAACAATTAGAATATGATGTGAAGTAACTTTAAATTTTCTTCTTCTTTTAGCTTTTCCCAGTTAAGGGTCACCACAGCAGATCACCTGTCTGCTCATGATTGGCAGTGGAGTTTTACGGTGTCGAGTAGTCAGGCTGGCGCCCAACCTTCCACGGAAGGCACACACACACACGCACTCACGCCTAGGGCCAATTTAGAGTATCCAATCCACCTACAGCATGTCTTTGGGATGTGGGAGGAAACTGGAGCACCTGGAGGAAACCCACACAACCACAGGGAGGACATGCAGATTCCACACAGAAGGCACCCCAGCTGAGGATCGAACCGGAGAAACTCTTGCTGTTAGGCAGCAATGCTAACCGCTGTACAACCGCGGCCAGTGCAGTAACTTTAAATACTAATTGTTTATCAGCACTGTTAATGAAGACAGTATTCGAATATTGTAATCATTTAATAAAGCCTTATTAAATAAACTACAGTGTTTGAAAAATACAAGACTTGGCCCATAAAGGAGAGACTGGCACCTGTTCAGCATGAGTTTGGGCAACTAAGAGATAAAGACTTTCATTTCAGTTTCATTACAATGTTTCCAGCTAATTACGGTACAGTTCAGTCTTATCAGTGTTTATAGTCTGTTTTCTACTTGTCCATTTCGTGTCTATATTAAATCACCGAACGCTTATAAAAGCGAACGATGTTTAATCGACCCTATGTAAGTGAAAGCTTACAATGGCGAAGTGTCAGAATAGCGATTTTTTTCCAAGGGAAAAAAAAAATCACTGTTCCAACAAAAAAAAAAAATAAAAATCAATTTCAAACATTACATTAAGTGGGGGGCTTTGCCCCCCACACCCCCCTACTTAAATATACCAACTCCGAGACTGCACTACAGTGCTGAAAATGACAAAGTACCAAAGCAGCCAAGCAAATTCTTTCCCAGAGAAAGAATCCGCTTAACAGCCGCTTTGATATTTTGAGTTTTCGCCCTTTTAAGTTCGACCAAGACACATTTGAAAGAATGCGTCTTCGGTCTTCTAATATAGACCCTCCATTTCTCTTAGTATTCCAGTTTTTCCCATCCCCCCCAAAAAACATGTAAGTTGAATGATCTACTCAAAATGTTTAGATATCTATCTCTGTACATATTATGGCTTCTCAACATATCAAGTTACTGTTCCTCAAGTGTTAGGTGTCCAAGCCACAAGATGACTGGAATGAAATGCTGATGCTGTTGTTTATAGGAAATCATTGCCAAGTGTGATTTTTAAGGCTGTGGTGGTAGTGTGTGTGTGTGTGTGTGTGTGTGTGTGTGTGTGTGTGTGTGTGTGTGCACGTGTGTGTGTGTGTTTGTGTGTGTGTGTGTGTGTGTGTGTGTGCGCGCGCACGCGTGAGCACGCGTGTGTATGTGTGTGCTGCATTTACCCTTCTAGTCTTGCCTTCACAGCCTATTTCATGGTTATACATATATAGAGTCCTTGACATTTTCAATATCCTATTAATGCCTGGATATTGTATGCCTGCAGTTTTTATTTTTTATTGATATAATATGCATCAATAATTCACTGCCTTCCTTAAATTGTGAAATGAATGAAAATTAGAAATAGGACTATGCCTTGTGCTACACCTTGGCTTCAGGATTTGTCTTGTGATTCAAAGCATCAGGACAGTAGACAGTGTAAAGTCAAGGTGCAGCACAGGCATGTTTCTTATTTTCAGGCTTTCTCTAGACTTGGCCCTGCCCTCTGAAATAAATTACAAAAGATATAAAGAAATAAAATCATCTACAAGGGACCAAGAAAAATCTAGCTTGATACCTCCATAAGGTGGCTAGGTGTACCAGTTTTAAGGGACAATGCTTAATTACTTAACCTTGTTGATGCTAACTACTGACAACATCTGCTGCTCCTGATTAACTCCATTGTATATTATATGTATATTGTCCTTTCCATTATTTTGTTCAATGGCTTCAACCTCTCCCCTACACTGTTTACTTCCATTGAATATCTCATATATTTTTATCTCTACATTTCAATGGCTCTGTGCTCAACCCACTTGTATAAAACTCCTTTACTAATTCAAGATGTCTGATTTTCTCTAACTGACGTCTACTACTGTTTGACTCTACTATATCATTTGTTTTGCCTGCACTTGCCTCTGTGCCTTGTTCATGGCTGACAAGTCTTCAGACAAGCCCACCCATCCAGTTATCAAACAGTAAATAAATAAATATCCCAAATTATTTGCTCAAGAATTCTGGACAGAGCCAAATAAAATGGGGAACCAAGGACCAAAACTGGCTTCACCTGCCTTACATTCCAGACATATTTTTTAATATAATTTTTTTTCATGGACATAAAATATAAATAATTGATTCTTTCACAAAAGTTGTGCAAGATAGAAAATAAGTACAGCTCCATAAGTATCTTAAGGGTAAACTCTGACATCCAAACCCATCTGAAGGGGAATTCAAGTGTCTAAACATAGCATTTGTTTTGGGCTGTTGTTTCAAGCAAGCATAAACTCATAGAGAACCTTTGATGAGAGGAACCACATGAAATATAATTGTACATTGTAGCAATGTAAATTCTGACAACATTATATTATCATACCGTAACTGTTTGTAATTGGTAATACCTATGCACTAGCCCTATGGAGTAAGTACTGCTCCTGTGAATGTCACCCATGACTATTAACTATTTATTTTTATGTTAAACTTTGTTTTATTTATGTTACTTATTTTACTATTTTTATTCATTTGATAGACAGTGCTCACATATTTGTAAACTGTTTTGCATGACATCACAATACAATTTTTAATGATGCTTTGCCTTATAACCTGGCTGAGGGTGAAAAATTGGGAAAAAAGGTGGTTCAATGACATGTCAAACAGCTTCAAAATATTATCTGCTTTACAGGGGGATCTTTGTTGACTTAATTGTTTATAGTTTATGTTTAGTTTTTCCAAGTTTGTTTCCAGTCTGTATTTTGAGTTACAGCATGTTATCATTATGTGTAATACAACATCTGCTAGTAATATGCTATGTGTTCTGATTGTATGTGTACTTTTATCTTTGACTTATGGGTAGAAAGAAACTATTGTTTGGTTTCAAGAAATGCAACATATGCTTATCAGTAAGGCTTCAAGATTTAGGAGGGTTGATGATGGTATCCAGTGCTTTAAAACAGAGTCAGTTGTGAATGTTCTCTCAGAGAAACCAGATAACTGTGCTGTAAATACCATTAATGGTACTGCAAGCTGTAATGATGTGCTAACAGGTTGGATTTGTATTGTACCGGAACCTATTTGCACAAATTTAAAGATTGGCACTTAGGACTGCTCGTTAGCATTTAAAGTAATTGTTTTGCACACCATTGGCCCCCTGATGGGACAACTTTGGGTGTGAAGATGTTTTGCGCTTTTAAGCTAAATCTGTACTGGCTAGTTCGCATTTCATTAAATTAGAAGCTTAAATAATGAGTTAAAATCTTTCACTGATTCAATGCATTTATTTATTTTATTTCATTAGCACTCTGATTTTAGGCATTGCCTGGGTGCTTTCTTTAGGGAAATGATGCCTGGTCTTTTTTTGAGTGGTTGGAGGTGTGCTTATATATCTGTTTTTTTATTTTTAGGAGGTGATGAATGTTTGTCAGTTTCTGCAGAATTCAGCTAAGTTCCAAATTCACAGTCATAGTGAAACCTTGGAATTGTTATTGTTTACACTGTTCATTTTGCAGCTATTGACAGTGGGCTTGTGAGTAGGACTCAGCAGGATTTACAGAAGGTGCACATTGGAGCAATGAGCCTACTGCTGTAGCATGTCCAAGAAATTATGGCAATGCTTTGTTGGTCAGGTTGTAGGTGCACTTAGTGAAGGGCATTTGGGGATCCAGTCAACTGCAGATGGTGGAGTTTACTTAAGATGCTTACAATACACAATTGTACATTATGCATCTGTACATTTTCATGTTTGGGGACTTATTTAAACTGTAAAAATTACTGATGCCATCTCTTCTACTTGATGTAACTGCTGGAGGCGCAAATAAGTATAAATTATATATTTAGAGTACTTTTTGTTGCATGTAACACTTTATTTCATTTCTTGCAGGTTGCCAGTTTTACTGCACTTTTGTGAGAGCACTTATTTCAGTGTATACTTGACATTTTCTCAAGTTTTTAGCCTATTTTCTTTAGTTATATCTGTTGACTGTGTTATGGTTGATTATTTTGCTCTGGATGATGATACTTGTTTTAGGCTCTGTGGTCATTTGACAGCCAACCATTCTTTGGGACTTTTTATACAGATTAGGTGATCAATTTAATACATATATGATGCATGTGTGAATACATCTGCATGTATATATGTATTCATGTATATGCGTGTATGTGGGGAGTATATTATAATTTAATATACATACATACATATATATATATATCTATATATATATATATATATATATATATATATATATATATAGACATTTACATATTACTAGAGGCATGTGTGTGTGTGTGTGTGTGTGTGTGTGTGTATATATATATATATATATATATATATATATATATATATATATATACACACACACATATACACATCTATATCTATCTATACATGCACTCAGACACACACACACACACACACACACACACACACACACACACACACACACACACACACACACACATACATGTACATATGTAGCAGTCCTGTACTGTTTGAAAGTGTAGGCTAGGTGTAGCTAACTGATAATGATATTAGCATCTGTAGTCCATAGTGGGGCACTTAGAGGTGTGATATAAAATTAATTATATAGCCTGTGGTCTATGTGTATTGATAATCTGTGGACTGTTCATGACTTTTGTGGAGAAGATTCCAATGGGATTCTAGGCATGGTAGTCCACATTGATCTTCTACATCATAAAACATAAAAAAAATGATGCTCATTATTTTTTGTTTTGTCTTCTCTATGCCCAGATGTCCACCTAAATGCATCAGTTTCTGATGTGGTTGGAGTAGTTAAAGGTGTTTCATGATTTCTCAAAATTATTGGCTGTTTCAAAGCAGGGAGAACATGGATTATTCCCTGGGATTCCACAGAGTCCACTGCATACCTTCACTTTACTGACGTGAGCCCAACACAAGGCTTCTGTCACCACTGTACTACTCAAAGCGGAAATGTTGTAGTGTACTGGCTCACCGGATGAGCAGTAGCGAATGCTGCCTAAACCCCGCCCCAACTGCCTGACATCAATCTGTACTAATGAATATTCATTATGAAGTAGTTCTCACCAACATGAATATTCATTCTTCATCCATCATGCATGCGAATTTGTTATTGTTGTGAGTAGTGTAGCATAAGATAAAAGTGTACCTATACTGATGGAGGAAGAAAGGAGAAACAGGTTATGGAGACAGATGCATATAATTATGTTAGTAGAGATATGGAATTACTAAATGCATTTGCTGCAGATGGGGACTGCCTTATCAGTACCACTATTTAAGTGGGAGTAGAAGTCAGAGGCATATGTAGCAGCTTCAGCAATAGGATTCTTTGGAGTAGATTTACAGCAGAATTTCTTTAAGTCATCAAGCAGCCGAAGAAGGTTTGGTTTTGAGAAGTTCCTAAACACAGAACTATTTACAGGAGAAGTCCCACCAGTTTTACAGGAAAAAAAACACTAAATTGTAGTCTGATTTAACAAGACATGATGGTACACATGGAACTATGCAAGAAGTGGTCATTATTTCTGAGGAATATATCAAAGTTATTGGAACCCTATTAGGATGATTAACTGTGTGTGAAAAGAGAGGTAATATTTATAATGTCAAGGAAGCACAATTATTTGTTTATGAAAACAAAAGATTATGGAACAGTAGAGAAAGATAGATATGTTCATAGTTTAGTACTAAGCTAACCGCCCTTGCCAGACATTTTAAGCTTAGCCAATTATCCCTTGTGAGACTCAAACCCTGCACCTTCTGTTTGTAAGGCAAATACCGTAGCCATTACACCACCCTCACAGGATAGCTTAGTAAAGGTAATTTAGTGTATAATAACATTGTTGCAAAGATCCCATGAGAGGATATATTGACAGGTGTAGGTTTTTGTTAACTTTTTTTGCAGAATTGAGACTTAATAATGGTATTAGTTATCGATGTAGGAAAATGTGCAGAATGAAGACAGAGGAATTCTTTGTTTAAAATGGAGTCATGTGTGTAGTAAGAGTTTTCAGCTTTGCTGAATTCTGTGTCCTTTCTCGTTATAATATTGCCAAGTTAGCCTGAAACAAAAAAGGGGAAAAATAAGGTGCTTATGCATCTGCATTTCAAAGAGATGCAAACCAGCGTTGGAATGGCGAGGTGCTAAATGACAGGTTACCCTGAAACAGACAAGGGATAAACAAAGTGCTTATGCAACACAATGTCAAAAGCATCCTTATTTTAGATATTCTATGGAATTGACTTTTAACTATGTTGGGGAAAACATGCCTAGGATGCATATTCTCATTGACTAATAGCCCATTTATCCAACATTTGAATATTTGAGTTGTCAAACAAGAAAAAAAAAGTATAGTGAAAGGCCAGTTCATTAGTGCAGCCAGAATGACTTCATTGTTTGAAGATGTCCTCAGTGAGATGGACTTCATTGTTAACATGTTTTTACAAAGGGGTTATACTCCCTCATTGATTGAGGAGGTTAAACATTTGGTTGTTACACAATGGGGTCACAAGTATAAACCGCTTTTAGGTAGCCGGCTGGCAACTAAGAAGGGTGTAAAGGACACCAGTCATTTTGAAAGGGCTGTCATTTTGCAATATAGTACACACCTTAGTGATGTGAAGGAGATTTTTAAAAAGAAATGGAACATTCTAAGGGGAAATTCTGACATTTAACAACTATTGGGTCCTAATCCATCTTTTGTTTATAAAACTGGCTTTAATACAAAAGCTATTTTCGACAAAACAAGTAATACAAGTGGGAGTGTAACTAAGGGTAACGGGACTAGAAGATGTGGGTTCTGCAAGCAATATCCCTATATAATGGATGCGGAATCCTTGGTCTTGGATAATATTACTAAGAGTAAAGTTTTTCATGGGCGGCAGTTGTTTAGCCAAAAGGGTGGTCTATTTGGCTAAGTGCCTTGACTGCCCAGCTTTTTTTTATGTGGGCAAGACCGAAAGGCTTTACGTCATACACATGAGCATCTCTGTAGTATTAACAAAAAGAGTGACAACAATGCACTATATAAACATATGACATCTAGTCCCACATGTTCTGGTTTCCATTTTGCTATCCTGGACCAGTTTTCCATTAATCCTAGTGGAGCGAACAACAAAACACTCCTGGAAGCGAAAGAGACAAGGTGGCATCTAAGATTAAATGCATCCAAAACACCAGGAATTAATGATTATATTTCCCTTTTACCAATTTTAAAATTCAGGTCTACTTTGAACAATTAGGATTTTAATTTTAGTACATACATTTTATTTTGGTTGGTTCTGAAGAATTTAATATATACTTATTACAATTACACATTTGAGATTTGTTCAGTATGAATGTTTAAGTGGTTTATTGTTAGTATATTTATTCGTGAGATGTATTTTTAAATAAGACTATGAGGTGAACGTATTGCTCCTTTAAACCCATTTTGTTTTTATTGAAAAAGCGTTTGTTTTAATTTAATTACTTAACTGTCATTTGTTGTATATATAATCTTGTGAGTGGATGAAGGTTTCATTCTGATGAAGTTCACGTCAAGTGGATAAAGCGCTTAATCTTTAATAAAGTATTTACATATATTTTCGGACAGTCCATATTTTTGGCAGTTACAATACTTTCTTGTTCCTGTTTTTAGTATTTCTAACTATCACTCCACAGAGTTACTCATAAAGATAAAGTATGTCAAGAAGTTAGCACGTCAGCAGTACCAATCCTAAAGAACATTAACATAGAGGCAAAAGACTACCCTTCCCCCACACTATTTTAGGATTCCCTTAACAAGGCTGCATAGTTTTTGGGACAACCAAATCATTACTTATTGCTATAAACTCTGTAATTCACTTGGTACAAAGTTGTGCAAGTTCAGAGTGGGCTTATTCAAGTAGTAGTACTGTGGGTGGAACAGTCCCTACATGGGGTACAGTGGGACTGGCAAGGTGCATTACTGTTCTTTATTTGTTTTTATCTGTCAGGTTATTATTTCACATTCATTTTATTTATTTGATATCATTTTTCAACAGCTTGCAGGTGTCCACTGTTTATGTCTGGTATTTTGTTTTTCAATGACATGTGATTCAGGATTATAAAACAGCCTTTTATGTCTACTGCAAACCCTGATTACTTTGGGTATAGTGTTTGTTAGAAGGAATGCATTCCATCTACTCTATGAAACTTTGTAGTGATGAGAGACAGGTTTTAGGCTGCATATGATTTGTACTGCAGAAGGTAAGGTAAGGTAGAAACCCTCATGACCTATTTAATTTTAGACCCACTTCTATACTGTCCCCTCTATCTAAAATAATGGAAAAATGCATCCACAAACAACTGATTGAATATCTAACCAGCAAGAACCTAGTATCCCCTTCACAACATGGTTTTCGACTGCCCCACAGTACCATTTCTGCCCTAGTCTCCTTCAAAAATTTTATCTGTAACTCCCTAGATAGTAACCTGCTTACATCAGTCCTGTTACTGGATCTCTCTAAAGCATTCAACAGTCTCCCACATCAAACTTCTCCAGCAACTGCAGTCACAAGGATGCTCTGATGCCACCCTAACCTGGTTCACTAGTTACTTGGAAAGCAGACAGCAATCCATAAAATGGCAGAATAACCTCTCTAGCTTTCTCCCAAATAACATAGAGGAGTACCCCAAGGATCAATTTTAGGACCCCCTACTATTCAACATTTTTATAAATGACCTACATAAAGTTCCATCTGATTGTACTACCATATAATATGCAGATGATTCAACCATAATCTGTACCTCTGATAACTTCTCTGACCTCCAAAAGTTTACACAAAAGGCCCTTACATCCATATAACTCTGGCTAAACCAATCACAGCTATTACTTAACACTAATAAATCTAAACTACTCTGTTCCCACAGACTTTACTATATTCTCAATAAACAAAACCCAAATAGAGTTAGTAAATCAGGCCAAACTGCTAGGAATTACTATTGACAGCAAACCTAGCTTTGACTTGCATATTAATAACACAATAAAAAAGAATCAGTTCAAATTAGGCAAACTTTACAGAAACAAACAATACTTAGACATACCCATCTGAATAAAACTTTCAAAAAGTCTTCTCTTTCCAACCTTACTATATGGATCTCCTATCTTCACCAACAACTCTTTGCAACACAAACTGCAGTCTTGTTATTATAAGACTGCAAAATTCGCATCAGCCCAACCAAATCACACCCACCATTGTCAGGCCACTAGAGAACTAAACTAGCTAGAATTTGCACATCACCTACATTACACACAACTTACCTTTGCCCATAAACTCATTTATAAACCCGAGTGTTGCCCTTTCCTGAAAAATATCATTGAACATTACGTCCTATCCTAAATTCTACGCTCTAACAACAAACATCTATTTAAAGTATCAATACCTAATAAAAGAGCAGGTAGCTACCTCTATTCCCATTCCATAACTAAACTGTGGAACGTCCTCCTGTCATCAGTTACAGAATTAGACAACATAATCTCCTTTAAAAGAAAACTAAAACAGCATCTCACTGGTAACCCTAGCTGCACATGCAACATGTATCCACAGCCTCCTTAATCTAGGAAAATGGTTTCACATAGCAAATATACTTATGTATATGCCATACTGTTGTACCATATGAGTTATCCCTAATCTTTAGTATCCTAGTCCACACATCTATACAACTATTTTAACACATTTTCTCTTCTCTGTCACTTTCTACTTTTAATACTACCCTTAAATACATACCACCTATAATCTACATATTCCCACCACCTAGCTGAGTCTAACTATATCTATCATACCTTTAAGTTTAACTCTAATACCTTCCCACTACACTTACGTTTCCCTTTTCCTACTCTCCCCCCAAAGAAAAAAAATTGAGGTGTATTGTTAAATATTTCTAACTGTATAATTTTCCTACTTGCTGTTTACTGTATTGTGCCTTTTTATAACATATGCGCTGTTTAGATAGTTTTCTGTATTATTTCACTTGCTTTATAAGTAATTTTTTCCTTACAAATTTATGTAATTATTTTCATTTAACTTGGAGCTTTTCTCCCTGGGTCTCCACTGAAAATGTATCTCCAACCCAGTGGACTTTCCCAGTCAACAAATGTTAATAAATAAATAAGTAAATTATGCAATGTGCTGAGTTGCATAAACAAAGCAGAAATGAAAAAATACTGTGCCTATGTATATTAAAACAGTTTAGGGAGAGTTAAGATTTTACAGTTGTGAACTAAATTCACAAAGTATTCTTGAATAAGCTTAACTTTTGTGTTGCTTCAATAAACTTGCGTTCCTGCCGAGTTCTTGCTTGCCTTGCTGACTATGACACTTTTTGGATTATTCTTGAATAAGCTCACTAAAATTCTTTCTGGGTGGCACTTAAGTGGAACAGGTTTTACAGATGACCTCCCTGAAACACTGTTTGTACATCAGGACCAGGGATAATTCTTTAGTAATGTGGAACAATAGTCTGTTTTTTCCACGTGCCTGCTATTAGAAGCTGACTTAACTGTTCAGTGCTTCTAATGCAACAGTGCACCTTTTTTTCGGGCACAAACAGCACAGAGAGGAAACTGTTAGCATTTCCTAAGTGTTAAATTATCCCCTCCCCCAAGGTACTGAAACCCGAGCCTCAGCGTAAAAACTGCCTAAATGTAAACTATAGGATCACATGGACCTACAAACTTAATCAAAACAATGACAGCTGGAGGGAATATTGACACTCTCCCTTTAAATTGCAATGGTGAATTTACTAGGGTCTGACAGTGGCATCCAGTCTAATGAGTCTGATGTCTTATTATGCTGTGTCAGACTATGAATTAGGTACGTGAAACCATCTAAGTTCATGCTGGATGTAGAGAAGTCACAGGTTATGTCCAACCAATTGATATTGACATCAACTAGTAGTATTTTTTCTTATGAAATTGTGATGGCTGTCCAGTGTGGGATATATTCCAATGTAGCTGTATTGTGATCAGGAGGAATGTAAAGGACTGTAATACATAATTGTTTATATTTATTTATTTTAAGGAAAGAATGAGAATCTCTTCTGAGATGAACTTTGGTATACTTTGTTGTAGGGGGAAAAGTGGTAGTTACTGACAAATATTAAAGTAATACCACCACCTTTCTTCTTTATATGGTCATTATGGGGGATGATACAGCTGGTGGGTGTAATTTCAAAGCAGTTTATGCTGGGTTTAAGCCATGTTTCAGCTACTGCGAGAATATCAGGCTTGTGTTGGGCAATCCAGCCAAGTAGTTCAGCGATTTTATTTCTTATGCATTTGATATCTAAATAGTTCAATTACTTGGGGGGGGGGGGGGTTTGACCATTTTTGGGTTAGAGTAGTGAATGGAAGGAAATTACCCTGATGTTGATTGTGATAGCTAGGGCTAGGTTTATGGTGAATGACTCCTTTTAGTAGGAATTTAGTACATTGGGGTATTACTGATTTTTGTTTTTGCAGAGTATTTCTCCACTTCATTTTATTTTGATTTGAGTTGAAATTTATATTTGGAGTAAAAAGTGAGGACCATATTAAAAAAGCTGGTGTGATGTGTGGAGAGTGTAGGGGATACAGCTAGGGGGTTGGGACTGAGTTGGATAAATGCTGAGAGTTATTACGGAGTCATGGTAGGACGATCAGTAGGAGGAGAAAAATAGAAAATAAGCTGAGTAGTAGCATGATTAAGTGTATTTTACTGATTGGAGATAGTGGGGAAGTAGGAATCCAGAAGGAAGTGAGAAGGTGCAGGGATGTAGGATATTGGTGGTGGAGTCTGAAAGCCTGTAGAATGCAGGTAGGAAGGTAGTATTTTCTATGAAGAAGAGAGTTAGCTTGTCCTAATATCTCCTCTTATGTTTCTGAAATGTACAAAACAGAGTGGTTTAAAAGGACAGAATATGAGGTTGTAGTTAGGATAGAAAGTAGTGAGGATTTATTTGGGGAAAGTGGAAGATAAAATGTAGAATAATAAGATAAATACTGTTGGGGTGGGGCCTGAGTATAAATGGATATAGTGCAAAGCAGCATGGGAAGGAGAAATGTTGTTGAGAATTATGCTAAATGTTAGAAGCTGGCAGATAAGAAAATAGAAATAAAAGAGTTTTTATGATAGCAGTAAAGTTGTTTGAGAAGGTGTGATGATATGGGCTAGTGCCAGCTGGAGTTTTGTAAAGAAGGATATGTCCTTTGACTATCAAACTGATTTATACAAGATGCTTGTGTTACAAATGTATTAGAACTGTATATTATTTGTATAGTAAACTGATTTATACAAGCTGCTTGTGCTGAAAATGTATTTGTGAGCTTTGCTTGTGTTGAAATGTATAAACAGTGCACCCTGCTGAAATGAATAGAAATGTACAGTAGAGAGTCGATTATCCGGACATTGATTATCCGAAACATCAATTATCATAGCCAGCCTTCCAAAGTTTTCGGCTAGGAAAAGTCCTAGTCTGAATATGTAAACATTATTGGTCTCACATAGACCTACTAAACCAGCACTGGCAAAAAATACACATAAATACACTAAATCATACTCGGAGGTTCTAAATAAAAACCTGCAAAAGCATCAGAGAGCTCCAAAGCAGACACCCACAAAACCTGTACCTCCCGTCACAAACCAGACACATAAAACACAAAATCAATGTGCCTCACAATCACAGCCCTTAAGGCGAAATAAAATACCTAACACACTAGTAATAGGTGACTCAATAGTCAGGCACACTGACGCCTCACTCACTAGGCTGGACAAGGAGAAGGTTACTGTTAGCTACCTGTCGGGAGCCAGAATCCACCACATAACACAAGCACTCAGGTCACTCAAGAAGAAGTACAAATATGACTCTGTCATTGTTCATGTTGGTGTAAATGACCTGAGACGTACCTCCCTGGACTACATGAAAAGAGACATGGAAGAGCTCTCTGATCATGTAGCCCAGGCCGGTATGACCCTGAGTTGCATCCTGCCCTCACCTAGAATGATACCTCAGTATAAAGAAAAAAATGATCAATTTCAACAATTGGCTAAGCTTCTGTTGTCATTCAAAGGGGATCCAGTGTCTGTCAGCCTGAGATAACATGCTCGACAAGCCATGTTGCTTCGCAAGAGACGGCTTGCACCTGTCACCTCTTGGCTTTCGAATACTGGCCAAGGCTCTTGCTGCCCCCATAGTGCCTTTTTTAGGCAAGGCTCAAAATTCAAACTCACCTCTTTAAACAGCACAAGTAAAAAAATGAGGGTTATGCTACTCAACACCAGGAGTTCAAATCTCAAAATGCATGCGCTTGAAGCACTCCTAAGTATGGAGAACGTCGACATCTGTGCAGTAACTCAAACCTGGTTCAAGGCTCCAGAGAGCACTCCAGCACTACTGGGCTACAACTCATACCAAAGGAGGGGGTGTATCCATATTCATCAAGTATACCGGCATCTCCAGGTTAGTGGCGCAGCATGATACCTCTGAGATCATCCATGTGCAACTAACATCGGGCAAATCTGCAATGCAAATTGTGGCCTGCTATAGATCACCCTCCATGACCCAGGACCACCATTCTGCCTTTCTGGAGGCACTGGAAAACATGAAGGTCCTACCGAACACCCTGATATTGGGCAATTTCAATTACCCTACCATTAACTGGGAAAACTACTTGAGTACAAACTCCCAGGCTCAGCGCTTCCTGGAATTTATCAACTCAAATGCCCTGGATCAGCTGGTAAACTCCCCTACCAGAGACCAAAACATATTAGAACTGGTCATCACCAACATGGGCGACAGGTGTTCCGTACCAGAGGTCAACCAGTCACTGGTTAGATCAGACCATAAACTAATCACCCTGGATGTCCACACCCCACCACTACCCCCAACCAAGAAAACCACAGTGAAAAACTTTTCTAAAGCAAACTTCACCTTACTTAAGGCAGAGGTGGTAAGTTTCACAGCCCCCACGCTAAAGGATAACACTGCCCAAGATGCAGAATCCTTTACAATTGCACTCTATGAGCACCTACAAGGATGCATGGATCGTGCCATCCCTAGCAAAACCAAGATCCACTCCCCTAAGAGAAGGAAACCAGTCTGGTGGACCCCTGCCATAAACAGGTTATACAACAAAAGGAGGAAACTAGTTCAGAAAAAAAGCAAATCCCAGGAAAGAAAGACATCCCTGATCAGTATCAGTAAGAAACTAGGGTCCCTCATAAAATCATCCAAGGCTAACTTCGAAAGAAAAATAGCTAAGGATTTGAAAGATAACCACAAAGCCTTCTTTAGCTATGTCAAGAATCTAAGTGGCAACTCGCAGATATGATCTGTGCTAGTGCAAAATAGCACAAAATACACTGAGCCTACTGATATTACCAACATCCTGGCAGATAGATTCAGTGTAAACTTCACCTCCCTCTCACCTCAAAAGGGCCCACAACAATACCGGAAAAGTTTAGTGTCCCGGAAATCACAGAAACACAGGTGAAAACAGCCCTTTCAAAAGCCAAAAACACAGCATCAGTGGGGCCAAATGGTGTCCCAGGTTGTGTCTTGCACGAACTACAGAACGTAGTAACCCCCCACCTAAACACGCTTTTCAACCTCAGCCTCTCCACAGGCTACATGCCCATAGGATGGCACACAGCAACAGCTATTCCGCTCCACAAAGGAGGGGCCACAACTGACCCTGGTAACTATCGCCCCATAAGCCTGACTTGCCTGGTCGGCAAGGCTATGGAGCACATTATCATGGAACTCATTAACAAAGACATTGGGAACCTCCAAACACTTGACCTGACTCGACCCAGTCTGGCTTTGTTAAGGACAGATCATACCTACTAAACCTGGTTGACTTCTTCGAGACAGTCACCAACACCTTAGACGAGGGAAAGGTGGTTCACACAGCCTACCTTGATCTCGCCAAGGCATTTGACACCATTCCTCACTTGGGTATTATAGAAAAACTCACCAGCCTGAACATAAACCCCTACATCACAAGATGGATTGCCAACTGGCTTACAGACAGAACTCACACGGTAAGAATAGCGGGCTCCAGGTCTGACTCTAAACCAGTCACAAGTGGTGTCCTGCAAGGCTCAGTTCTGGGACCCCTACTGTTCGGCATATATTTCTCAGAAGTACAGGCAAACACAGGAGGACTATGGCTAACCAAATTCACCGATGACTGCAAACTGGGAGCCATAATTGCCTTTCCAGCTGACACAGACATCCTTCAAAAAAGCCTTACTGAGACAGACACCTGGTGTAAAAGTCATGGACTCAAGCTAAATGCCAATAAATGCATAGTCACCCTATTTGGGAAAAACAAAACACCCACAAATTACCACATAGGCAGCAGCCCCCTTAAAACAGAAGAGGTAATAAGAGATCTGGGGACCCAGGTAGATAGTAATCTCTCCTTTGACAATCATATTGCCAAAGTAGTTAAGAAATCCTTCTATGTGGTCCATCTAATTACTAAGGGGTTCGCATGTTGAAATAAAGAGGTTATAGTGCCCCACTACTCATCACTCATCAGACCCATCATAGAGTACAATGCCCCATTTGGGATGTACCTCACAAGACACTTCCAACAGCTGGAGAGACCACAAAAGCACCTCACCAAGAGGATTACTGGCCTCAAACATATGTCCTATGCAGCCCGACTGAAAAAACTCCGGCTGTACTCTGTGACATATCGCTTACTCAGAGGTGATCTCTGCCTGACTTACAAGGCCATGTCCAACTCAGAATTGATGGACATGCTCCATCTAAAAAAATCCAAGTCACTGCGAGCCACGTGCTCTAGTGAGCTAAACCACACCACAACAATAAATAGAACATGCTGGAGGGATAGATTCCTGTCACAGAGACTCCCCATGCTTTGGAACAAAATTCCTAACTACATTAGGCAGAGCCCCTCATGAACACTCTTCAAGAGAAGCCTTGATGAGTGGATGGGTAACAGAAAATACACCCCTGGGATCACTTCATTGCTCTGCTTGACAGAGGCTCAGTTAATTAATCAATGGGGTGGCGAAAGCCGACACACTCTGGCTAGGCTTATAAATGCCCTTGGGCAGATAGCCTAGTACCTACATATGAACCTATGAACCTATACATATTTGCTTGAGCATGTTTTTTGAGTTTATAGCCAGCTCATGTGCGAAAAATATTCTTTATTTTCCACTGGAATCACTGAATGGTTGAAAAGTGCATTCCTGCATGCAGAAAAAAACATTTTAGAAGATTTTTATCCGGTTCAGTTATATGCTTGATTATCCGAAAAGTTTGTTTATCTGAACTACTCTAGGTCCCAATTCTTCTTCTTCTTTCGGCTTTTGCCAGTTAAGGGTCGCCACAGCAGATCATCTGTCTGCTCATGATTGGCAGTGGAGTTTTACAGTGTCGAGTTGCCAGCCCAGAGCCCAACCTTCCACAGAAGGCACACACATGCACACACTCACACCTAGGGCCAATTTAGAGTGTCCACTCCACCTACAGCATGTCTTTGGGATGTGGGAGGAAACCGGAGCACCCAGAGGAAACCCACGCGACCACAGGGAGGACATGCAGACTCTGCACAGAGAACCTCTTGCTGTGAGGCAGCAACGCTATTTGGATAATCAACTCTACTGTACATGTATTAGTGTAACTGAATTAAATGTATATGTTTTAATAGAGGACACTGGGACAGAGAATGGTTAAACAGCTAACTTATTTTAAGGAAAATAAGGGAAATGTAAATGAGCTGTTAAACCATTAAATCTCACCCCACTGTGATGAACAGGACTGGAGATGGTAGGTCTGGGACAAAGACTTTGGCCATTAGCTCAGTAAAAACAGGGGAGCCCCAGGCACTGTGATAAACATTTAGATGTGTATTGTATCAGTCTTGGCTAAATCCCTGTCTCAGCTTCAAAGGGGAACACTGTGAGAATCTAGAGTCAGGTGACCAGATGAGGTCATTCTGCCAGCCCTCTTGGAAATTACATTTAAGATATTACAAAGAGAAATCTCAGACTACTGAGTATTCTGTTTGGAAAGCCTGACTAGAAAGACCCTCACCCACAGCATCTTGCCATGTGGTAGCAAGTAACTTAACTAGAGAATGGTAAAATTCCTTTAGGTTCAGTCAGGAATATAGTGAAGCTTAGTTTGAAGCGTGTTTTTCTTTATTTGTATGAGTCTGTCCATCAATGTTAATTTCAATATTTTCTGTGATTTTAACTTTGTGGTTTACGGTAAATATATTCAGTATTTTAATGCTCTTTTATTATGTATTATTAAATATATTTAGCATGTTGGTGAAGGGAACAAAGGGGATGAGGAAGTGATGGGCAGGTATGGTGTTTAGGAGAGGAATGAAGTTGAGATGGTAGTGGATTTTGTGAAAAGGATGGACATGGCTGTGGTGAATATGTATTTTAAGAAGAGGGAGGAGTATAGGGTAATTTACAAGAGCGGAGGAAGATGCACACAGGTGAATTATAAACTATGCAGGAGGGCCAGTCTGAAGGAGATTGGAGACTGTAAAGTGGTGACAGGGGAAAGTGTAGTTAGGCAGCATAGAATGGTGATCTGTAGGATGACATTGGTGATCAAGAAGAGGAGGACAAGTGTGAGAGCAATGCCAAGGATCAAATGGTGGAAGTTGAAAAAGGGTGATTGTGAGGTGGAGTTCAGGGAAGAGTTAAAACAGGCACTGGGGGGCAGTGAAGAGTTACCAAATAGCTGGGTAACTACAGCAGAAATGGTAAGGGAGACAGCTAGAAAGGTGATTGGTATGACATCTGGACAGAGGAAGGAGGACAAGGAGACCTGGTGGTGGAATGAGGAAGTATAGGAGAGTATATAGAAGAAGAGGCTGCCAAAGAAGTGGGATTGTCAGAGAGATGAAGAAACGAGACAGGAGTATAAGGAGATGAGGAGCATGGCAAAGAGAGTGGTGGCAAAGGCTGAGGATAAAGCATATGGCGAGTTGTATCAAAGGTTGGGCACTAAAGAGGGAGAAAAAGACCTGTAGCGATTGGCTAAAGAGGGGACAGAGCTGAGAAAGATGTGCAGCAGATCAGGGTGATAATGGATAATGAGGGAAATGTACTCACAATCAAGGAGAGTGTGTTGAGCAGATGGAAATAATACTTTAAGGGGTTGATGAATAAAGAGAATGTGAGAGAGAGAGAGAGAGGTTGGATGATGTGGGGATAGTGAATCAGGAAGTGCAACAGATTAGCAAGGAGGAAGTAAGGATAGCTATGAAGAGGATGAAGAATGGAAAGGCTGTTGGTCAAGATGACATACCTGTGGAAGCATGGAGGTGTTTAGGAGAAATGGCAGTGGAGTTTTTAACCACATTGTTTAATGAAATCTTGGAAAATCAAAGGATGCCTGAGGAGTGGAGAAAAAGTGTTTTGGTACCTATTTTTAAGAATAAGGGTGATGCACAGAGCTGTAGTAACTACAGAGCAATAAAACTAGTCAGTCACAGCTTGAAGTTATGGGAAAGAGTGGTGGAAGCTAGGTTATGAGGGGAGGTGATGATTAGTGATCAGCAGTATAGTTTCATGCCAGGAAGGAGCATTACAGATGCGATGTTTGCTCTGAGAGTGTTGATGGAGAAATATAGAGAAGGTCAGAAGGAGTTGCATTGTGTCTTTGTGGACTTGGAGAAACCATATGATAGGGTGCCTAGAGAGGAGTTGTGGTATTGTATGAGGAAGTCAGGAGTGGCAGAGAAGTATGTAAGAGTAGTACAGGATATGTACGAGGGTAGTGTGACAGTGGTGAAGTCTGCAGTGGGAGTGACAGATGCATTTAAGGTGGAGGTGGGATTACATCATGGATCAGCTCTGAGCCCTTTCTTATTTGCAATGGTGATGGACATGTTGACAGATGAGATCAGACAGGAGGCCCCAAGGACTATGATGTTTGCAGATAACATTGTGATCTGTAGTGAGAGTAGGGACCAGGTTGAGGAGTCCCTGGAGAGGTGGGTATATGCTCTAGAGAGGAGAGGAATGAAGGTCAGCAGGACTAAGACAGAATATGTGTGTGTGCATGAAAGGGAGGATAGAGGAATGGTGAGGATGCAGGGAGTATAGTTGGCAAATGTGGATGATTTTAAGTACTTGGGATTAACAGTTCAGAGTAAAGGTGAGTGTGGAAGAGAGGTGAAGAAGAGAGTAGAGGCAGGGTGGAATGAGTGGAGAAGAGTGTCAAGAGTGATTTCTGCAGACGGGTATCAGTAAGCGTGAAAGGGAAGGTCTACAAGAGGGTAGTGAAACCAGCTATGTTGTATGGGTTGGAGACGGTGGCATTGACAAAAAGGCAGGAGTCAGAGCTGGAAGTGGCAGAGTTAAAGATGTTAAGATTTGCACTGGGTGTGACAAGGATGGACAAGATTAGGAATCAGTATATTAGAGGGTCAGCTCAGGTTGGACGGTTTGGAGACAAAGTCAGAGAGGTGAGATTGAGTTGGTTTGGACATGTGCTGAGGAGGGAAATTGGGTATATTGGGAAAAGGATGCTAAGGATGGAGCTGCCAGATAAGAGAAAAGAGTAAGGCCTAAGATAAGGTTTATGGATGTGGTGAGAGAGGACATGCAGTTGGTTGGTGTGACAGAGCAATATGCAGAGGACACGAAGAAATGGAAACAGATGATCCGCTGTGGTGACCACTAATGGGAACAGCCGAAAGAGAAGAAGAAGATTAAATATATTTAACACTTTTATTGTGGCTAGTCCTTGTATAAAGTATTTACTTTTGAGAGTACTTATATTTATCTGGTGACACTGTGTGGGCCTCTGCAGAAGGCCTAGCCATCTTAGTGAACTACTACCATTTGTATTAGTATTAGTATTAATATTACACAGTATAATTGGATACCCTTTGTAAGAGCCTTATAGTAATTGACTGATAGCAATGAATCTACATTCAAATCTGGGCAGAGTTGGTAGAGCAGGTAATCTGTGCCAGCCTTTCTCAGGCATGTGTGTGTGTGTGTGTGTGTGTGTGTGTGTGTGTGTGTGTGTGTGTGTGTGTGTGTGTGTGTGTGTAAAATTAATTCTTAAAGAGTGTGTGTGTGTCAGCTACTTGGGGCAGGGGCACAAAGCATTGGGTTTACAGAGAGGGTGCTGGAGGACTTGACTTGGACACTCTGCTGAGGACCTGACCCTACAGCTGTACCAATGAGGAGTCTTACTGGGGATCTGGAGGGAGAGAGATATAGAGACATTGAGACCCCAGAGTGAGTGTGTTCCCTGTGTGCTCATAAGAGAACTTATACTTGTTGCAGAGAGGTCTGCATCTGGAAATACTGAATGCATCTGTTTGTATTCCAAGTGCACATCCCTCTCCAGTGTTAGTGGTGAGGATTCAGGCTCCTTGATTACTGGCCCAGTGTAGGAATGTCACCTATTTGTGCCCATCACATATTGGTAGCAGTGGTGGGCATCACAGAAGGATTAGGAATGGGAATCACAGGTGAAATGTGTATATGGCAGGTATTATGGTAGAGTAAGGGGATGGGTATAAATTGGAGAGTAGGGGAATGAAGCAGAGTATAGTGATGCTGAATGTAGTCGACTTCCTACCCTCAGGTAATTTATTACAGAGAGCAATGTGTCTGTGGCCAGTATAGTGCAATTAACAAGGAGACACAAAATAAAACAGGTTTTCTTTCACTTATTGAATGCAGAAAACAGAAATCTAGGGAGACTGTTAAGTGGCAGATGCATTGTACTATAATGATTAAAAGAAAGGACAGTGGCTGACTTATTAAGTGGTCCTTGGAGTTCAACACATTTGACTAAAGTTAATACACAACAAGGCTCTTCATTTTAAGTTTGCTTACACTGCGCAATGACAATATTCTCAGTGAAAACTTTTGCAGAGGTCGGCCTTGTGGCAGAGCTCCTGCAGTTTTAAGGTCAGAGATGTATGTAGCGACCACAGGCTCTGCACTGTGAAGGAAGATGGTGACTGTGATTGTGGAAACCAAACTGGGGGAAGCTTTACAAATACATTCAACTTTTCATCCAGAAACACTGTGCATTTCCATTTTGCACAGACAAGCTTCACATGTAAGAATGACTCATTGAGAGACTCTAGGCATTTGCTACAATGTTCCTTCCAGTGACATGAACTCCACACATGGCCCTCTTTACTGTGAAATGCTCTTACTGATTGAAAGTGGATGGAGATGTTTATGAAGCTCTAATTTCTAGAAAGCTGGGCTTTCTTTACTTACTGTCTTCCTGAACTGCCTTTTCTGTAATGTCCAAAAATAATCTGGCTTGTGCATATATCTATATGAAATCTGGTTCATGACAAAACATTGCTAAATAATTCTGCTACATGATGTGCTTTTGCTGCATCTCTCCAAGTCATTCTGACATTGGTCAGAAGGACAACATGTAGTACTCATACCATGCCATGAGATGAAAAAAATCTCAAAACTGGCTACCCAATCCTATCCTCATAAGCCAATTGTCTGCCACTTACATATTGCTACATGAAGGTAAATCAACAGTGTCACACTTAACATGTTCTCTTTCTGTGGCAGTAGAACTTTAAATATAAATGTCATTGTTACAAGAATGCAATGGTTTTAAGTTGTGATCAGTATAGCAGGAACAATAAGACACAATCTGAAAATGAAATGAAGTTCCATGTTTCTTTCCTACTAATGGATGGACTAAGGCATGGTCTTCACCTATCACCTATAGGCTTTTGGATATTGACCAAAACACTGTCCATCCCTAGAGTGCCTTTTTAGGCACTGCCAAATGGACAAACCATAACAAAAACTACCAAGGACAAGCTAAGGGTATTAGTGCTCAACATTAGGGGGTCTCAGCAAGAAACTGCACCCCATAGCGGCTCTCCTCACCCTGCAGAATGTGGTAAAGGACAAGTACACATCAGAGCTGGTCAACCAATGTGATATACTTGAGTTACTTCATATCCAGCTAACCAGAGGTACAATCTATTACCATATCATTGCTAGCTACAAGTCCCCCACCTTGAACCAGGAAACCAAAACATATTTGAAGTTACCTGAATCACTCACCATTCAGCCCAATACCATACTCATGGGTGTTTTTAACTACTCCTCCATTAACTGAAAGGCAAACATGCCCACTAACCTGCAGGCTCAAAGATTTCTTGATTCTGTAAATTCAAATGCCTTGGAGTAGCTAGTCTGCACTTCCACCAGTGGAACAAATATCCTATATCTGATACTCAAAAGTATAGTACAATTAGATCACAGAGCGGTCTCCCTTGAAATGCAGTCAAAGTAATCCCCCCACCTAACCCCAAAAACTTTAAGAACTTCTCTAAGGTAAATTACCCCTTATTAAGGAATGGCATAGCTAGTTTCCAAGCTCCCCAAATCCAGAAAACATAGAGACCTATGCAGAGGAGTATGCACAATCCCTGAATGATCATATAAATTTGATAGCTATAATTGAAATGGCTAAAATAAACCCAGGTCAAACTGCAAAAACAAGCCACACTGGAGGACCCCGTGATATTAACAGGTTATACAACAAAAGAAAGAAAGTCCTGTAGAGAAGTAAGAGGGAATGTGCACACAGAACAAAAAGTCCCTCAGTCTAAACAAGTGAATCAGGGAACTAGTTAAGTATCTGAAAGCAGGCTTTGAGTTAAAAATAGTCTCCAGAGCTAAGAATAACCACAATACTTTTTCAATTGTATCTGCAATCTGTACGGCAACACCCAACAATGTGCAGAATTAGTTGTAGATGGTGTGACGAGTCCCTACTCTGGGCCAGCAATCAAGGATACTCAGTCCTCACCACTGATTCTGGTGAAGGAAAGTCACTAAGAGCAAAGAAGGATTCACACAGCATTTTCAAAAGCAGCTCCCTGCACCATGTACAATTTCTCTTAAGAGCACACAGGCAGCATGATCCAGACCTGGGGATGGACTCTCTTTCTCTCTCCAGGCCCACACAAAACTCCACACTGACCACTTTTGGAGCTCTGTGTCCCTGTTCCCAATAGCTGACACACACATTTGGATATTTGAGTTTCACACACATACACACCTGGGAAAAGCTGGCACAGATTTACTAGCTATGCCCCTTTCTGCCCAGACTCTGAGGTAATTATGGTGCCTCCAGTCACCTAACCTAAGGCTCTTATAAGGGCTACCCAATTATACTCTGTAAAATTAATACTAATACAAGTGGTAGGGTGTGACCAAAGCAGCAAGGCGTTCAGGAGTGGCCACAGTGTCACTAAAACAAGCATAAGTACTCTCAAGATGTTAAAAGTATTCTCCAAAGGAACAGCCAGAATGAAAGCTATTAAAATATTTAATGATAAGCTATAAAAAAGAAAACAGAAGAATACTGAATACAATAAACAATAGAGTTTCAACCACAGAGATATAAAAATAACACAGCTGGATAGTTTCTTAAAGATGCAGAAAACAATACTATTCTCACTAAATATCCCTGACTAACTAAATAATTACTGATCCCTGACTACTTACTAAAACAAGACAAGCTGATGTGTGCTGAGTGTCTTACCACAGCAATAGCCAGATGATGTCTGTCTGTGTGGATGTGTGAGATATATAGCTTGTCAGAAATCCTTCTGTCAGGTTAAAAAGTGCTGCTGCTGTGAGAGTTCTAAAGAAACCAGATGCTGGTTAGAGGGTGACATCACCTCTGGTCACCTGATGCTGGTACAATACAAACATATATATTTGCTAAGATCTGTGGCAGCATCTGATAGTTATAATACAATTTCAAACTTTCCACCCTTCTGGGGCTCCATGATAAAACATATACATTTTATCAGTTATAATAGTACTGCCCGACATACATGCATATTTCGTGTCCAACAGGACCCAGTATTGATGCATTTTTAACACAAGCAACTTTACAAATACTTTTTAACGGAAGCATCTGTACAAATCAGTGTGATAGTCAAATGATATACAATTATTTACAATTCTCCAGCCAGCTATGCTGGTATGTTATACATGCACTGCCCAACTGTCCCTGCCACAAATGGCACTACTTCATATCATTACATCTCTCCCTCCTTTGAAGACTTAACCTAGTTTTTCAAGTGTCCCTGGAAAATTTTTGCTTGAGAGAAATAGGCCTGTCTGGGAACATATTAATCTATACCCTGTCTTGACAGCCCACCTGCATTGGCATTGCTGACCCCACTGTTGTGCTTCACTGTCATCTCATATGACTGCAACTCTAGCCTCCACCTTAATAACTTGGCATTTTGCTGGCTGGCACAATGTAGCCATGTTAAGGGATTGTGATCTGTAACCACAGTCAATCTCCTTCCATACAGATAGGGCTGAAGTTCTGCAGTGCCCATACTATGGCTAGACATTCTTTTTCTACAGTTCCATAACCTTCCTTCCTTGGTTGGAATCTACGACTGTGATATACAACTGGGAGCTGTTCTCCCTCTGAGGAAATCTGGCTGAGAACAGCCCCCACCCCATGGTTTGAAGCATGCACCTGCCATCCACTGCAAATATTCAGCACCAGGGCCTCCCTGTCATGGTAAGGCTTCATCAAGTTAACATGTTACAATTTGTTCCCCTGTCTAGTAAGGTTACCATGCAATTCACTTCACTGACCTTCCTTATCACATTAAAGGGATCCCCAGGCTGCCTGCAACTTATTCTGCCTGACAGGAATAAGCACCATTACCTGATGTCCCACAGCACAGCATACTCTTGTGATCAAGCATTTCTGCCATGCCAGACCTTTTTCTGCTTTTGGGCTCCTGCCAGGTTCTCCTGCGCCAGGCCCATGAGCTCCCTAAGCCTTGTCCTGAGGTTTAGAACATATGCCACAACAGACTCCTTCTGGAATTCAGACTCATTCTCCCATTCATCACAACTCAAATCTAAAGGCCCCCTCACCCTATGCCCATACAACAAATCAAAGGGTGAAACACCTGTGGGTTCCTGGGGTACCTCCCTGTTTGCAAACACTGGCTGGGGCAAATATTTGTCCCATTCTCTCTTAAACTGTTCTGCAAATGCCCATAGCATGGTCTTTAGAGTTTAATCTGTCTACAAGAACCATTAGTCTGGGGGTGGTAGGAGGTAGTCTTTAAGTGTTCCACCCCACAGTGCTTCTACAGACAAGCTAGCAGGACTGACATGAAATTGGCACCTCTGTTAGTTAGTATTTCATTCAGGAACCTACCCTGCTGAAAATCTCTAACAAAGGAATTGCCACCTTCATCCAGTAGCATAATCTACTACCACCAGGATATACTTCTTCACTGTGGAACTTGGGGCACTCGGAGACCCCACAATATTCATTACTACCCTCTGAAATGGCTCCTCAATCACAGGCAAAGGCATCAAATAAGCCTTGACCTTGTCTCCTGCCTTGCCTACTTTTGACACTCTTCACAGGTCCTGCAGTACCCTGTTACATCCCTTTCAATCCCAGGCCAATGAATGTTCTGCATAATATGTCTCTTGGTATGCTTCATGCCCATATGACCTGCAAAAGGAATGTCATGGGCTATGGCTAAAAGTTCCAGATGGTAGGCTCTGGGCCCTCCCTCAGGGATCCACTCTCTCTGTAGAGTAACTCTTTGTTCCAGTACACAGTCTCCCCATTTCCTTGAGAATCAGATGCCTCCTTAGCTACCTCCCTCAAGCCTTGTAATGTAGGTCCAAAAGCTGTGCCTGTCTCAATTGTATCTTTGTGACCCTTCCCAGCTCCCTTTTACCAGACGCCCAATCTCCTCTGATGGCAGTGGCTCACTGTCAGCCTGGGTACTACCACTCATCTCTAACCTTGCAGTCACCTTGTCCACAGGAACAGCAGTACCTCCCAGCATCTGTGGCTCACTTTCAGGCTCACTGGTTCAGGATAGAGTCCTCCCTGAAATAGCCACCTCACCAACCTCAGCTTCAGGTGTGCTTCTATCTGGGTCTCGCCAGGCTACCCAACCCATTTGCCTGTCTCCAATCCTGACTGAGTGTAACTGCATGCACACAAGGTACTGCATTACCTAAATCATTTCCTATTAGACATCTGCATGGATATTCTGAAACACACCTACCTGCTTGCTTCCTTTTCCACCCTCCCAGTAAAAGTGAACCCTGGCCAAAGGTATTTGGGATGGGGTCTCTCCTAAAGCTCTGACTGTGTGGACTGCCCAAGCAGGTACTGCTCCTCTTTAACCACTGCAGGCTTCACAATGGTAATGTGAGCATCTGTCTGTCTCTCTCTCTCTCTCTCTCTCTTAGTGGTGGCTTGACTTCCAACCATTAAGATAGATACAGACATTGGTGATAATTTGGTACCCCTGTTGTCTCCAGACAACTTAACACTGGCACTAGCATTGTTAAGATTTGTGGCAGCATCTGAAAGCTCTAATACAATTTCAAACTTTCCACCCTTGCAGGTTTCTCTGATAAAACATATACATTTAATCAGTTATAATAATACTGTCTGACATACGTGTATATCTCTTTTCTGTCCAGCAGGACCCACTGTTGATACATTTTTAACACAAGCAACTTTACAAATACATTTTAACACAAGCATCTGTAAAAATCAATATGTGATAGTGAAATGACATAAAATTATTTACAAAATTTTAGCTAGCAATGCTGTCAAATGTTACACATGCACTGTCCTACTCTCTGTGGCACAGATGGCCCTACCTCATATCACAGACGGCATCACCTCTACTTGCCAAAAGATATAGAAAATCTGCTGGCTGAGAAATTCATCTCAAATTTCACCTCCCCATCATCCTCAGTTCTCCCTCAAGAAATACCCTCCATCAGTCCATCACCTGTTATCACCAAACAGCAGGTTGCCACTGTGATCTCTAAAGCTAAAAAGGCTGCTTCATTGAGGCCTGACAATATACCAGGCTGCCTCTTAAATAGCTTAAATCAGGATTTATCAGGGTCATTAGGATCTCTATGTAACCACAGCCTGCGTACTGTTTGTCCTGACGTAGTGGAGGACAGCAATAGTCTTCCCTCTGCATTGAGGGTGACCATCTACTGACCCAGGAGATTACAGGCCCATACATTTGATTAGGCTTATATGTAAGGCCATGGAAAAAGTAATCATGGAGTTGGTATTTAATGACATAGGAAATCTCCAAACACTAGATCTGACCCAATTCAGCTTTGCAAAGGGAAGGTCATGCCTACTGAATCTGGTTGATTTCTTTGAGAAAGTCACTAAAGGCATGGATAAGGGTAAATCAGTACATACTGTCTACTGTGATCTGACCAAGGCATTTGACCCACTTTTCCACTCGGGTATTAAAAATAAAATCACAAAACTGGACATAAACCCCTACATTACCAGATAGATAATCAATTGGCTCATGGACAGGATGCATGTGGTTAAAGTGGGTGAATCCAGATCCAGCAAGAGGCCAGTTACTACTGGTGTGCCACAGGGCTCAGAGCTGGTACCATTCCTGTTCAGAATATATTTCTCTAAGGTCAAGACTAATGTGGGGGGGGGGGGTGCGGTGGTGCAGCAGTTAGCGTTGCCACCTCAGCAAGAGGTTCTCTGGTTCGATTCTTGGCTGAGATGCCTTTTGTGTGCAGTCAGCATGTCCTCCCTGTGGTCACGTGGGCTTCCTCCGGGTGCTCCGGTTTCCTCCCACATCCCAAAGGCATGCTAAAGGTGGAGTAGACACTTTAAATTGGCCCTAGGTGTGTGTGTGTGTGTGTGTGTGTGTGTGTGTGTGTGTGTGTGTGTGTGTGTGTGTGTGTGTGTGTGTGCATGCGCGCACGCGCGCGTGCCTTCTGTGGAAGGCTGGGTGCTGGTCTGGCAACTCAACACCGTAAAACTCCACTGCCAATGGTTCTGCGAACTGTTCCACTGTGGCGACCCCTAACTGGGAAAAGCCAAAAGAGCAAGAAAGTCAAGAAGAATGTGGAATGCCTGTAGATGACAAAGCTTTGCCTATGACTGCAAGCTTGGGGTAATCACTGAATCCCCAGCAAGTAAATGGTTGGTGCCAGAATTATGGCCTAAAAGTAAATGCAAAAAAATGCATTATCATATTTTTTGCAAAGTCAAATGCCACTGCAGATTACAACATCAATAGCACACACCTAAAAGTAGACTCAGAGGTGAGAGACTGAGGTACAGAGATAAAGAGATAGATAGCCTGAACTTTGACCGCCATGCATCTACAGTGGTGAGGAAGTCTTCCTGTGTGGTACAACAGAGCCAAGGAAATTACAGTCCTGCTCTACTGAGCCCTCAGTAAACCAATAATCGAGTGCAATGCACCATAGGTATGTACTTGACTAAGCACTTAGAGCAGCTAGAGTGACCTCAGAAGTTCCTCACAAAGAAAATACAGGGTGTAAACAACATGTCCTTAGTGGATAGAATAAAAGCCCCTATCCCTTTACTCTGCCTCCTACCGACTGTTAAGAGGTGACTTATGCCTGACCTACAAGATAGTGACAAATGCAGCCCTGATGTAGCGGCTACACATCCGCAAGTCAAACAGAACCAGGGTCAAGTGATCTAGGGATATAAACTTAGCGACTTAAACAAAACATGCTGGAGAGACAGATATGTGTCTCAGATATTGTCCCTTCTTTGGAACAGGCTTCCTATTCCTTGGCCCTTTTCAAATGCAGTTTGAATCAATGGATGGGGAATCAGAAATTCACAGCTGGAATTTAATTTTTTTCTTTTCTTTTCTTTTTTTTTTGGGAGGGGGGGACTGAAAATCGATGGTGCCTTTCCACTTGAGTGATATGATTGGATGTTTGGATGTGTATATACCAAAGAGGGCAATGCATTCATTGATGGGCCTGATAAGGGAAGAGTACAGTGATCAGATGACTTCTCTTGCTCTTGAAGACATTCCCTTGGAAATGAGTCAAATAGAAAAATTTCTTGACTATGGTGAAAACATAATGGTCAAGTGAGAAAGAGTTGTCCACATAAACAGCCTAGTCTTTTACGACTGTATTTGTTTGAAAAGGATATTGCCATAACTGTACAGTTGTGTGTAATTATACTTACCATAGCACTAGCTATCTGGCAAGAGGTTACTTCTACAGTATATAATTTCTGTGTTATTTACCACCTAGTCTTTCTGCTTTAGTCAGAATTTCTGTTTGCAGTCCCTTTATCCCTATGAAGACATGCACTGCCTGGTATTAATGTTCCAAGGAATCTCAGTAGTGTTCAAGATGGTCATATAGAGTTAGCTGTGCAAGGATCCTTATTCAGTTCTTCAAGCCCCTTTCTTTTGGTCTTCATAGAAACTTACAAATGTGGTTATCAACTGCTTTTAAAACAACAAATGTATCCCTATAATTATTTTTATTAATAAAAATACAACTATGCAATAGTTCAATGAAGCATTTTAGTTAAACTATATAGATTCTTTCTGACAGGGTGTGCAAGTTAGACGGAGGGCAGCTTTACTGTAGCTGCTGCCTTTCCTTGAAGAACCGTTTTTCTAATAATTATACTTAAATGCAAATGTAAATATACTTTTTTAAGGAAGCTTATTATACTAGTAAATTAGAAATTGTGGTTATAATCTGAAATGGAGCAACATTTCTTTTGAGAGAAGGAAAGATTTCACACTTTTATCCTAAACATTTGTAATATGTGGCACATATGATAAAGACTACTTGTTTATATACCATGGCCTAAAAGAAGCATATAAATGATGGGACTGTTAAATATAAAAGGTAAACTAAATTATCCACGATAAATATATTGCACGTTATATACTTTCCTGGGATTTACAGCAATTGTGTATTAGCTAAAACAGTTAATGAAAATTTAGAACTCTGACACCCTTACAACTTATAACAGATAAACACTATTTAGTGTAATATCCAATAATAATCTTAAACTGTCCTTCTATAGAATGTTATAAAAAGTCTGCCATAGACAAACTGCATTTTCAAAGGTGGTACTTTTCTTTGCAAAATACAAGCCAGTAGTCAAAGTATGTAGAAATGTCAATTTATTTTACTAATTCATAGATTCATGGACTGTTACTATGCTAACAGACCAAGGGGCCTTTCTAAGCCTAGCCAAGTTTTCTCAAAATAATAATAATATCCTGCATCCAAATAGGGCATTGAGGGCCAGGCATTTATAAGCTACCTCTGTCCATAAGGGACACGGATGCTAGGCCTGGTGTAAATTTCCTATTCCCTATCCACTTGTCTAGGTTGCGCTTAAACTGGGTAATAGACAAACTCAGCTTCACATAGATGAGAAGCCTATTCCATAGCAAGAGCAGTCTCTGGGACACATCTGTTTCTACAACATGCTCTGTTTAAGTCACAGACAAAATTCAGGTCCCTAGACCTTGTACTTCTGGCACCGTTTTGACTTACGGATATGTAGGAGATTCATAAGTGTGGGGTTTGTAGATGCCTTGTAAGCCAGGCATAGATCAGCCCTCAGCAGTCTACAGGAGGCTGAGTAGAAGGAAAGGGCTTTAACATGCTGTGCATAAGGCAAGTTTGTTGTGCCTTGTATTCTTTTTGAAAGGAACCTTTGAGGTAGCTCTAGTTGCTGAATATGCCTGATCAGGTAAATGCCAAAGGGAACACTGTACTCTGATTGGTCTGTTAAGGGCAGAGTACAGTGGGATAATGACCTCTTAGGATCTAGATGCCATACCCTTACTTATAAGTTGCACAACATAAAAGGATTTACTCACCACTGCGGTCATGTGGTGGTCAAAAGTAAAGCTACTGTCTACATGAATACCCAGATCCCTGACCACTGGATTGACTCTTAGGGGTGTATAATCAACATGGTAATTAGGCAGGATGGTTGATTTCCCAAAGGGTACAATTATGCACTTCTTAGCATTGAGTTTATGACCATAGCTTTGGCACTATTTATTAGTCAGAGATAGACCTTCTTGAAGAATACAAGTGTGTGCAGGGCAGTTGATGATAACCCCCAGCTTGCAAACTTAGTCAGCCATAAACCTTCAGCATTTGCTTCCACTTCAGAGAAATAGATTCAACAAAGGAGCAGGCTCACTACAAAGCCCTAGGGGACTCCTCTAGTAACTGGCCTCTTGGTGGAGGTGGGCTCACCAATTTTAACCTTCTGAGTCCTATCACTGAGCCAGCTGGCTATCAGGCGAGTGATAAAAGGGTTTATACCTAAATTAGTGAGCTTCTCTATAATACCTGAGTGGGGTTTTAAAAGCCTTGGCCAGGTCGAAGTAAGCTGTGTGCACAGTCTTACCTTCTTCCATTGCTTTGGTGATCCTCTCAAACAAATTTACCAGATTTAATAGGCATGACATTTCTTTAACAAAACCAAACTGTGATGGGTCCAGGTTTTGCAGTTTAGCTCTGTCCCCATTTATTATGTCCATGATGATTCTTTCCATGGTCTTACATATGAGGCTGTTAGGACTTATGGCCCCGTAGTTAACCAGATCAGTGGTTGGACTTCCTTTTAGCAGAGGAGTGACTGTAGCCGTCTTCCATCCCTGGGGCAAAAAACCTGACTGAAGGCTCCAGTTGAAAAGTGATTCAAGTGGACCAGAGAGGTCATGTTTCATGCTATTTATTAAACATTCTGGGATGTTTTCAAGGCCCACTGATGCAGTTCTTTTGGCCTTCAAAAGTGCATTAATGACCTGTTCCCTAGTAATGGTTGGAGGACTGTGTTATGTGGCATTTCCTTTGGACTATTGCGGGGAGTAAGGGAAGAAATTTGAGCTGAACCTGTCAGCCAAAAGGTTGGCAATGGCCTCTGTTTGAGTGTGGGTGATGCCTTTTACAATAAGTTCTGTGCATTGTTGTGCATTTCCTCTGAGGTCACAGACATAGCTGTAGAAAGCTTTATGGTTGTTTTTTGCTTGAGAAGCTATTTTTAATTCAAATTTAGCCTCTGAAGTAGCAATTAACTCTCTCAGGTGCCTGTTTGTATTGGTTAGGAGCTATTAGTATGTATGGCTTTGTTTCTCCTGTGCTTGACCAAGATTTTTTTTTCTTTTGTTGTATAACCGATTGATAGTGTGATTCCACCAGGGTGGCTTGTCTTTTAAGTTTCTCCTTTTCTTAATATGAGTAGGCACAGGTCGGTCTGTACAGCTATCAATATGGCTGCACTAAGATTTTGAAATAGCTCAGTGTATTCTATGGTGCTTAACAAGTTTGTGGGTGCTTGGAATTTAGCCAAGGTGTTGCTTAGTAGCGAGAGGTTAGCCTTGGAATAGTTCCTAAAGGTCTTTGGTTTTGCTGCATGCCCAGATTAAATTTTTATTTCAATTAATATTGCCTTATGGTCAGATCTGACAAACAAAGATATTACATTGGGTGAGGAACACTGGTCCCCCAAGTTCGTGAGTACAATGTCAAGGACGTTTGTACCTCTGGTAGGAGAATGGACCAATGGTTCCAGGATGTTGGTATTAACAAAGTTTACAAATAATGAGGAAACTTCACTGTGTGGAAGGTCTAAGATTCCCTAGAGTTCAGGCACCTAATAAAAAACCATACTGTGAATATCCCACCTAATAAGAGGTGGCAGAAATACTTTCTTTAAAAACGTTCCAAAGTATAAATCCACTAATGAAAGTAGAGAAGCACAAGCTAGTGCAAGTTGAATCTTCTTTATTAGAAACACAGAAACAAGTGATCCAAATAGTAGTTGAAAAAAAAACAGAATGAAGTGTTGAAATTCGCCATTCCATTTATATACCTGTTTAAAAGCATGCTTAAAAGCATGGGAGTGGTTTACTAGGGTAGCTGTGTTGTAAAACAAAATTAGCATATTTACTTGCTAAATACCCCTTCCCCCATACACCAGTGTGATATCTGACATAGTGCTACCCTACTTCAAGCTCTATGATTCCAGGATATGTTAAACTAAACTAAACTAAACTAAACTAAACTAAACTAAACTAAACTAAACTAAACTAAAAGTTAAACTAAAAATTACACATTAATAATTGCGAAAACCTCCTGAAACATTTCCTTACAGTGTCAAAAAAGAAAAAGTTAACATAAGTGTTAAAAATTCCTTCAAAATTCTTTCCATCAACATTCAGAAACATTTTGAAGCATTTTTAACATAAATTACTTTTGTCTATTAGAACGTCTTCAGGTTTGTGTATCAAGTTGGAAAAGCAACTACAAATTAAAGGAGAAACGCACCCACAGACTCAAAAACATGTTTATTTCATCATGGTTTGGTGTTTCCTACATTTTAACTCCACTCTGGGACTATTTACAGGTTTTTAAATATTTTTATATGTAATTTCTGAGTCTGACCACATGGAGTCTGGCATCTTGAAGTAATTCTGAATGTGTAGTCTGCCTCTAGTATCCCACACTGCAGTGCTTGTCTGTAAAAAAGTACATCAAGCAGGCCTCTTTCTTCCTAAAGCTCCTGTCACTGCATTGATTTTACATGCTTACACTGCTGTCTTTCAGTAAGTTAGTTTTAAGTAATATTTCATGCCATTCAATGACTACTTAAAATACAAACAGTGCACGTGCCACAGAACAGACTTTCAAAGTGCTTTTTACTGCTGCTTTTTTCTAGAATGGATAAATTGCAGTCTTTTGTGAAGCCTGAAATTGTACTACTTTGACTCATCTCCCAACAACCTTCACACATAGTTTCCCTAGCTGTCAAAAGTTCTAATGGTAATTTGAGCTGTTACCTGCTGTGACTGACAGCTCACAGCAGGAGACTTATGTACTTTTTCCTTGTTCTACTTTCTGTATGGATAGTGGAAGGACCAAGGAGCTGTGACATCACAGCATGGGTAGGTTTTTAGGACAGTCATGTTGATGTCAGTTTGGGAAGGGAATTGGCCAGAAAACTACCTGTATTCATTGGCTTTGATGACATCAGTGAATTGGAGAGTGCAGCAAGCTTTTCCAGGGTGGGATAAATGTCTTTTGAAAGTGAAACCACCACAGTACAGTAAGGTACTATTCTACTGGAGAGAAACAGTCAATTTAATATATTTTAAATATTGTATTATTGTTTATTCATAGCAGGGAAAGTAAATAGGGAGAAAAAGGACAGAGAAGTTGATCATTTAATAATATAATCCAGTTGTCCTTTAAAAGTAAAATACTGCATATAACACTACATTTTGTTGGGCTACAAGCAATACATATTTTAAGAAAATGTATTATAAAAACAAATCCTAAATAAAAACCTATCAAACACATGAGAATATATATATGTACACAAGTTTATTCATCTCAAATGACAAGTCCATTAAATAATTTTAAAGTAAAATACACTCAGAAATCTATAAAAAATATATATGAAAAATCTATCAGAAAGACAGTCGCTCTTGCTCATAGCAGTGATATTCATTCAGGTCTGCAAACCCTAGGAAAAAATATGTAAACATAACCCTGTTTAAAATTTATGAATGTTATAATATTGGAGCCAATATAAACATGTAGTACAACTGACACTAATACTCAATATGTGTCTAGTTAAGCTCAAATACTGTGCATTAAAAAGTTACAGCCTAAAAAGGCTAAATTGTCATGAAAACCATGCATGTACTATACAGGATCTAGATCTGCTGTTTGTTTAAAAAAAATGTAACATTAGTGTGCTGTTTTAAATATTCAGAAGTTTATTTGAACCAGCTAAAATAAGTACTATTATACTCCTCACTAATATAAGTATAGTTATTAAAGCTATAGGAATTGCTGGACGTTCATTAGAAGTAGTGTAGGATTCCCAGTCTAAATGGGTAGTTGAGGTCCCCCATGAATAATGTATTGTTGTTGCAAGGAAATGGTACAGCAGCCTGTTTATGGTGTGTTGCACATGTATGAGTTCCAGTGAGTCATCCACTTTAACTAGTCTAGATGTGAGATTAGTCTTAATATAGACTGACACTCCTCCACCTTTAGTTCCTTCCTGTGGAAAAGCTGGTCTAAAGGTGTAAAAGGCATTATAACCTTGCATTGCTGGGGTACTCTCAGTAACTTTAAATCATGCCTCCATTACTGCACAGATGTGTACACTCTCCAAGGACAGGAAGGCTTGCAGCGAGTGGTGGTTCTTGTTAAGACTTCTAGCATTGAGCAGTACCACCTTCATATATTCCTTCATAGGTTCAGTTAAGTTGGTAGGTTTATCCATTTGGCACTGCCTAAAAAGACACTATGGGGTTTGAAAAGGTATTTGACAATATCTGAAAGCCTAGAGGGAATAAGTGCAGACCATCCCTGGCAAAGCACCATGGTCTGTCAACCACGTCCTCCCAGGCTGTCAAATATTGTACCCCCCTGGACTGACACCAGAAGATAAGCCAATTGTTAAAATCAATCAATTTTTTTTGGTAAAGTGGCATCCATGGAGAAGGTAGTATGCTCTTCAGTCATAGGCTCATACCTGCCGAAGAGACACAGTCAGCGAGCTTGATCATATGTCAGTTCCTATAGTCAATGGAGGTACATCTCAGATCACTAACAGTCACATGGACTATGACAGAGTCATACTGGTACCTGTGGTTCACTGACCCGAGTGCCTGTGTGACTTGACAGATCCTAGCCCCAGAAAGACAGCTAACCATGTCTCTCTCCTTACTCAGTCTGGTGAGGGGGACATTGGTGTGCCTCACTATAGAATCATCAATGACTAGGAAATTTGGCTGTGTGCCAGTTTACTTTAAGGGATAAGCAGTGGAGGAATTGGATACAGTGTTACTATGTGCAGCTGTGAGTGGTGTTTTAATGGAGTATTTATGTGACGGCTGAAGACCCCTTTTTTGATTGTACTGTGCAGGAGGTCTTGGTGTTTAAGGAGGGTGACCTCTAAGTGCCTCAGCATAAGTAGTTTTATGTGTAGAGTCTTTACCCTGTGCAGCAGGTGTGGTGCAAGTGTTACTGACAACCTCTATAGAATTAGCTTTGGTTGTATGAGACAGTTTTGTCTTCAATGTTAGTATATTTGCACCTCTCGCATACACTGTTTTATTAAGAACATGTAGGCTGTCAATGTACATGAGGCAATTACTACAGTGCCTCAGAATACCCATCTCAACCAAACTGGCCACAGAGATGGTTGGGAAGTGCATATACAAGGCTGATGATCTACTAGGGAGTCGTAAGGAAAACTTAAACATTGAACAAGTCAATAAGACAAGCAACTTGATGAGCAACACTAAGCTAGATGCTCTAGTAGTTAGAAAAAAATCAGTCTAAACAATAATGCCACAAGAGTGCAGACCACAGACCAGAACAAAGACATTTAGAATAACAGGCACATTAAGTCTTCACCAGCAATTCCCATCTCAGAAGGGTGGAGGCTAGCCTCTCCTTCCACAAGAATGTAGACCACAAACCTTCCTAATGTAAAATAACTGGCTTAGAGCCCAAGATCCTAAATCAGAACTAAGACACTTTCAGAATAGCAGACACAATAAGCCTTCAACCAGCAATTCCCAGCTCAAAAGGGTGCAGGTTACCCTCTCCTCCAACAAGAGTGTAGACCACAAACCATCTTAATGTAAAATAAGTGGCCTGAGGCCCAAGCGCATAAACCAGAATTAAGACACTTTTAGAATAACAGATACAATAAGCCTTCAACCAACAATTCTTAACTTATAAGGATGTAAGCTACCTCTGGTGCCACAAGAATGTAACCCACAGACCTTCCTTATGCAAGATAACTAGTTTGAAACCCAAGTGCTTAAATGAAAACTAAGAGGTTTAGAATAACAGTCAAAATGTAGTTAGGCTACTAACAAGCAGTAATAAATGCAGAAGAATAAATGCAAATGAGCACTTTAAGAACAAGCAGCAAAAAACAAAATAAAATATTAAAGTAGGAAGAAGCACAGATATAGCATAAGTACATGAATAAAGTGCAATTTGTTAAGAAAATGGAAAGAGAGGAAACAGAAGATAATTCAAGTTTGAAACTAAGGCTCCATGCTCAGACGTGAGCTGATGAGATTGGACTAGGAGGAGTGTCCAAAATCAAAATTTATAGTAGGGGCGAGCAACTCAAAGCCACCAAGTCTAAAAGTACAACATTTGGGTGGGTGGGAAAAATTAAATGCAGACAGAGATCAGCAATAGTCAGGCAGAGAACAGCAAGCAAGTCAAACAAACAATCCAGCTAAATAAAGTACCTCCAGGTATTGCTAGTTACATGAGGAATACTATTTCTCAGCTCATCCCACTAATTAGCTGGATGTTATTCACTATCTATAAATTAATTATGTTCTAAGTTTTCTAACTGACCCTAGCCAAGACCTCTTAAAACTCCAAAAGAACAAAAAACCTAAAACAAATGCAATAAAAGAAAAAGATAAAAAATTGTGTTCCAAGAGTAGAATCTCTTTACTCATCAGCTTACTCAACACTCGGTGCCTGTTACAACTTTCATGGGTCTGTGTGCTAGTAAATCTGACTAGTATACCTTTACCACATAAGGTTTCTGGATTAGAATCACTTATTTGTACCTGTTACTATTAGCTCTTAGTATGTGTTTTGATGCTAATGGTATATAGTATAATATAATGCAGTTTTACCTTTAAGTGGTTTCCTTCAACACATTCAACACTTGTGTATGACAGACACTAATGACTATACCTGACATATCCCCTTGCTGTTCTACTTATTACTCTCCTAATTCTACTATATTTCAGTTTTAACTGTAAAAAAAAAAAAAAATGTATCCCACTGAAATACAATTAACTTTTCATTTATCTAGTGATCCAGTTACCTGGTTATAGGTACTATCAATTCCCCTACTAAGTTCATATATCTACCCATCAGTGATTTATGTGCTGCTGATTCTGAATTTTGTATTTTTACAATATAACTGACCAATGTAGTGCAAGTCTTTGTAGAAGAGATACTAGACTAAATTTGTAATGTGTATTGCCTTATAGTTTTATTATTTTAATTTTATCTTTAACAGTCTCATATATACTCTTTACTGTTCCACTGTTTTACACTGTATGCTATTCTCACTTTAGTCCTCTCATCCCATTTCCTTATTTTCTTTTTGACATTAAATGAACAGGTTAGAAAGACACATTATCCAAACAGAACAGAACATAACCTCCTGTTTAATAAAGTAAACACCAAACAAAACAAAGAATTAAATAAACCCATGTCCTCTCAGCTGCCCCCTTTGTAAGGACAACTGTATGAAGACAAAACTTCTTATTGTCTTCTTAAAGCTAAACAGTACAGAAAAAGCGTAATAATTACAGTATTATATACACTACCTGGACCTAATATTCTGGTTCTGGAAGACACATTTTCCTGGATTACAAATACTATCAAAAATAAAACTATCATTCTAGGGGATGTTAATATTAAGTGGCAGAACTTTACCAATAAATTCCAGTCCACTAGCATAAATTTTACCCAACTCATTACCACTACAACTAGATTTAACAATAAAAACAACCCAGGCTCTATCCTTAATTGGATCTTTGTTTCAGACCCCAGTAAGATTATCATGGTTTGTACTCTCCCTGATAAAGTGACCATCTCCCTGCCTACCTTCACAGAACAATCACCTTTTTAAGGAACATTACTACAAATCTATTCAGATACTCTCAAGCTTCGACCAAGTATTCAACATACAGTAATAAAAAAACATAAACTGGTCTATCCTCAGACAATCCCCTCTAGATAAAGCAGTCAGTTGTTTAAATACAACTTTTTTGGATATCCTAAACAGTCTTGCACCACTTTGCAAAAAATAATTAAAACCAACCATGCTCCTGTTTGCCCAAAACAACTAAAGATTTAATGACTAACAGAGATAGTATGGCTACAATATAAAATCCCCTCAGACCCACTATATAAAGTTTAGACAGCATCATAACCAGGCAAAAAGTCTGTAAACAAAGATAAGAGAGAGTACTATTTAAAATTACAGTCAAATCATAAACAAAATCACTTTTTAACCCAGGACCAAAAAGTAATCCCAGTCTATATCCTGATAAAACCCCCATACAAATTACCAGCCTACCTAACACTCATTTCATAGAAAGTATACTGAATCTCACTTCAAGCCCATCTTATTCCTCGCCACCTTCCTTTCCTCTTCTCTCAAACTCTGTAACATCAAACTTACCTCAGTCTCAACCTACCTCCCAACACTCTCCTCCTACTCCCCTCTCCGCCCTCAACTTGCTTCAAACACCTACTACTTCTCCACTTTCATATTATACTCTGTTTCTACTAAAAGACTTTTGGCTTTTCCCAGTTAGGGGTTGCCACAGCGGAATTCCAGTCCGCTCATGATTGGCAGTGGATTTTTACGGTGCCGAGTTGCCAGCCTGACACCCAACCTTCAACAAAGGCACGCCCATTCACGCTCGCACCTACCTGCATGTCTTTAATGTCACACGACTGCAGGGAGGACATGCAGACTCCACACAGAAGGCGCTCCAGCTGAGAATCGAACGGGAGAACCTCTTGCTGTGAGGTGACAATGCTAACCGCTGTACCACCGCAGCTTCTATTATACTCTGTTTCTACTAATGCTATAAAAAGACTACTTTGCAAACTTAAACCCTTTGCATCTCTCCTGACAAACAACCTGTAGAATGTTTAAAATTATCAGTTGAAGCCATTGCACACTCAATCAGCGTACTTATCAACTGAACCATTCTAGAAGCCTATTTCCAAATTCTCTGGAAAAAATCTTTCCTTATATCCCTTCACAAAGGTGGTAACTCAACTGACATTTCCAACTAATGTTCTATTTGCTATACTGTCACCTATTTCAAAGCTTCTTGACAATGTGTCCACACACAATTCATACACTATCTTCTTAAAAATCGGCTTCTTAAATCTACCCAGCTTGGGTTCAGACCAGCTCACAGTACCACCAGTGCCTTACTATCCTTTACTGATACAGTAAACAAAGCAAGAGACTCAAGTAAACTTGTTTCTTCCTTATTTCTTGACTTATCCAAGGCTTTTGATACTGTAACTCACCCTCTACTTATACATCTCACTAATCTTGGTCTTTCTTCTCTTTCTCTAAAATGGTTCTCAAGCTACCTATGTAACAGATAACAGGCAATTAAATATCCAGACTCTCTTTCCACATACCTGCAATAATAATACTAGTTCCACAAGGCTCTATATTGGGCCTTCTCCTGTTCATTGTTTTCATAAATAATGTCCATATCTCCTCCTGTCAGAGTTAACATATATAATATTCAGATGACTCAACTATCACTTGTTCTTCCAGCCCACTGTCACATCTTCAACAAATCACCCAAGATGCCTTACCACAATCAAGACCTGGCTTTTCAACAATCAGCTATTACTTAACCCTTTAAAAACTAAGCTTCTACTTTTCACCCCTAAACACCTTCTCTAAATAATGCTCAATTCACAATGCTCTCACAAAATAACATAATAACTGAAGTAGTTCCCTATACTAAACTACTAGGATTAACTATAGATGAACATCTTAAATTTGATCTTCATATCCAAAATAATAGTAAAACAGCACAAAAAGGTGGGAATTCTGCATCAGCACAAATATTTCCTAGACACATCCACTAAATGTACCCTTGCCACAACTCAACTTCTACCCACACTCTTATATGGTGCCCCAATACTTACAAACATACAGACTTCTCTAAAATCTAAGCTAGAAATGTGTTATAATAAAAGTGTTAAATTTGTTGCTAATGCAAAATATTCTACACATCACTGTATACCTCTTCAAAATCATGTGGCTTTAACTCCAGCAATACTTTACCTTCCTTCAACTTCAAATGGCTCATAAAATCATCTACAAGACCCATGGCCTGCCCTGCTCTTAATACAATATTCAAAACTATATACCTAAATGATTTCTCAGATCTGAAAAAAAAAAAATTCTCACTGAGCATCGGCCTAGCAAATCAGCTGGCCAAAGCCTATACTCTTTCTGTGTAGCTAAAATCTGGAATACCCTTCCCTTAACAATCAGAGCAAATCAAAATTATTCATCCTTCAAACTTTCACTAAAAGAATATCTATCTAAAGCCTGGATCTGCTCCTGCTCTAACCGTGGCTAAACATATACCTCTTCACTATGCTATACATTGATTACCTCTACTCCCTTTCTTTAAATCTTCGTTTCACACATTTAAAGTTTTATATCTAAATACTAGGGCAATTAACCTGTACCTCAAATGGCCTTGATTGGTTTCCTCTCCTTGTTTTTCAATTACTGTCTATAACAATTTACATATTTACTTTTTTTATATAGCTTTACTCACTGTTTCCCTCCACTGGGAATGAGCATATCTCTTAGGCCATCATGGAATTTCATTTATACTATGTTTTTTATAATATCTAAATGTGCTCGCTGTATGTTTTGTTATTTTAACTTATGTTTATATGTAATGAATATCTGAGTAAATCCTCACTGCATGTTTTGTCATAGTTTAGGAGCTTTTCTCCCTGGGCCTCCTCTGAGAATGGATTTATTTTCACCCAGTTGCACTTTTCCAGTAAACAAATGTCAAATAAATAAAAATAAATAATTTACTCATAGGCCTTATTTCATTTCCTTGTAGAAAACAAAAGTTGATCAGTGTTTTCTGAATTTGTTAACACTCCTTTCATACTACTGGAATTGTTTTTGCATATCAAGCAGATGCAAATGATTATCCCTTGTAAATTATAAATTGGTAGAACAATGGCAGCTGAAGATTTAGACTGCAAACTATTACAGGTTAGTATGCAAGAAAGATCTGTCTTTCAACAAAGTGTTATCCTAGAAATCCAATTAATGCTGCTTCACGCTAAATTATTTTGCACAAAATAAAAGCATCCTGAAAGGTGACTCTCAAGGAAAATAGCTTTACTGCAAATGGTAGTTGAAAATGTGGTAAAATCAGATTTAGCCAAAAAACTCGTACCTCTGGGGAAATGTATAAATATCTCTTTGATGTTTGTAAATACAGATGTCCTTTTAAATAGGCCTTAACAGAAGGTTGTAATGCTGTCTGTGGGCTTAGATAGCAGAAACATGAACTCTGAATCAAAGATAACTTAGACTATCAGAAAACAGGCAAATGCAAACACTGTGATAGTGTTAAGTAGGTAAATCTGTTTCACTTTTGCATGCAATAATTTACACAATGTAATGGCAGGGACTTAGACTGCTGCACTGTCAAGCTCAGCATCATTGTGTGGTTCCTTTCTTCTCTTGTAGTTTAATGTCAACAGAACAGTTTTGGGGTTTTTCAATAGTTGCCTTGGTGAATGGTGGACAACTGGGGGTGTGCGAGTAGGTGGTTAGTTTGCAGTACAGCAAGATTATGCAAAGAGCCTTGAATGAGGATGCTCTATTGCAATAGTGTTAATGAATTAAAAAGGTCTCTGTACACCATTTTATAATGCGCACAGCTCTGCACAGTAGCATTAGTATTTAATGAGTAGGGCTCGGTGATTTCATATATAAAGAAACCTCCCCATCCATACAATGAGAACAAGAGGAGAAGGACCATATATAATTCTTATAGAATACCACCCATTCACAAGATAAATCACATGAAGGAGTAACAACTTTTCATTTTCACTTCTTTTATCTACACAGCTCCCTGGTATACATCTATGTGTTCAGCCAATAGATTTACAATAATCCACTGGCATTATCAACATAATTCTTCAAAGCCATAGTTAATATTTCCTCCAATAAAAATGACTTTGCAGAGGTGTTTTAGTGAAAGGAAGTTGCAATAGAGACCAAACTAGGTACATCTACAATGGGCCTTGCTTGAAGGAACTATACCAAAGTACTGGGTTTGTACACCTTTGTAAATGTCTAGATCTAACTGACTTCAGGGTATGTCAGCACTGATACCAACACGAGTACTGAGAGGGTATTTTCTTAGGACAACATTAACACCGGTGAAGAGAATGTTTGTTGCTCTCTAAAATAACTTGGAAATTTTTACTTTTGGTTATCATTTGTCTTTGTTATCATTTGATGATTAATACCTTTGTCAAAAAACAAAAAGAGAGAGAAAGGGAATATGTAGATTAATACTTCTTTAGATCTTTGTTGCTTATGTGTAAAAATTACATTTGCTGATCATTAACTTGTCCTGGCTGTCCAGTCTCTGTAAATCATACAAACAATGGACATGAATATAAAATTTAAAACACACAACTATGTGTAGTAATTGTGGTGAAGGGCCATTCCTTTCCTGTGTTACTTGAAACTTCCTGTTTATCTTTTTAATGAAGATAATAAAAAGAATGGATCTAAGACATTATGAGTAAGGTGTACAAAATAGCCTTGACGTTTGATGTGAAGCAATGAGATCAGTGAGAAGTTCTACAGAAAGGTCCTAGGAATGCTGGGAATATACTACTGATCCTTGCAAAAGCTAAGGATACATGGAATGCTGATAGAAAACCTGAGTAGCTCTTCAAAGTTGCAAAGGCCCTGATGATGAAAACTCTGACTAGGATGAAGAGCTAGTATGTAGGATGATATCCAGATTCTGATTAGTTATTACACTGGTACTACTTGAAGAAGCTATTCATTTGTAATTTGCTGCAGAGCAATTGATCTTGATCGCTGTTTTAAAATTAATGCTGCTAAAGCCAGCCTACTAGTGCAGAGGCAGAGTGTCCATCTATTCTATTGGTAATCCACATTTGGGAATGCACCTGGACTACCAGTAGCACTGATGTAATACAGACAGGGTGAACTCACTGACAACCATCTCTCCTATCCCAGGGAGAGGGTGACAGAAAAAACTTCTGCCTGGGTGACCTTTGGTGGAGTCCAGCAACCTCAATGGACATCTCAAGTTCCACAGACTCATGTTGATATATTAACACCACTTTTCCCGATATTAAAACTCAGAAAATGTTTCACTGAAAGCACTTTTGATGAAACTCAGAATACATATTTTTTTTTCCACAGGAGTCAAGCTCCCTTCACTCCTCCAAAGGTTAATTTAATTACTATGAGATTGTACAGCAGTAGAAAAAAAGGAATTCTTCACCATAAGTGAAAGTGCTTTTGGCAAAATATTTTCACTGAACCTGCAATTGCCTACCTGCTGTCAACAGGTTGACACATTGCTGGTTTAACACACGGTTTGGTAACAATGCCCAAGCCACCTCCATAGCTAGGGGAGTGGATGACTCCCAGGCTCTGTCATCATGACTTCCCATCAGATCCCTTTGTCTCCACTCCTAACAAATAGTAGTACTGAGGTTAATTTCCTGGGAAGTCTGTGGACTCAACCAGTGAAGAGTCATGTCCAGGGTACCTGAAAGGGAGCAAATGGGGATTCAGCAAGGGCTGAGCATGGAAGCCAGGAAAAACAGTCTCAAACTGTGCAGAGTTGGGAGAAGGAGTATGTGAAAATAAGCCTGCTTAGATACTAGCATAGTTGCAAAATGCAGAGGTTGAATGGGGTTTGTATTATGTTCTTACAGACTGCTACATATCTGCTTTTCTGAGGGTACAGAAAGTAACAACAATCTTGACAGATTTCTGACTTGCTCCAAAACTAATTTTATCAGTAACAATTCAGTCATATGTAAATAAAGTAGTAATGCAGCTCTTACCTTGTTTAATGTCAATTTGAAAGGTAAAGTTCACGCTTCCTATTATGTTTGTGACTGTGCATGTATATAGCCCCATGTCCTTTTTTGCTGCAAATTTAGATATTACAAACACTGACTGTTGTGTTGTGGAAGATATCCTGTATTTATCACTTCCATTGCCAGTGATCTCGCCTTCAGTAGGGTGGAACCATTTAAAAGTTGCTGGAAGAATTTCCTTATTATCAGACTGTGCCCTGTTAAGCATTTTTCCTCCTGAGCTCAATGTCACTAGCAGAGTTACCTCTTGTTCATCAGTTGCTGTTATTTCAGAAGGATTGGAGATGTTTGTCTCAGGTTTTGGTTTTTCTGTAGGGGGAAATAATTAAAATTATTTTCAGTACTGATTATTATAAAGCATAACAGCAGAGAGTAGAGGTAAAACACCTTTGCTGTCTCATAATTCAAACCAACACAACACATAATTTCATAAACATATATTAATTAATATTTCTCATGAGATCTGCCTAATATGTATTGAAACTTGTTCCCTCAAACATAATAAATTAAAAAAAGTCAAGGTCAGAGTGAACTTTATTGTGATTTAGACTCTACAAGGTAACTTAAAGGAACGCATCAGGCTCAATACTGAGATGACAATTACACACATACAAATTACATATAGCACATGCAACATGCAGCATACATAACATTAACTTTTTTAGACTATTTTACTACATACTACTATAAATTATAACTTCTACAGTTTACAGCAGCTGAGTGATTGACTATTGCACATTTATTTATTGCATATTTATTTTCTGATAGATTAGTTAGTATATAAGCCAATAAAAATACGATTCAGTAAATGTTGACATTAGAAAATTACTGTCTTAACAGATATCTTGAGCTGGAAATAGTGCCCTTAGGCTTAAGGGTGTATATGTTCTGAAATGGTGCTCAGTTTGATGGAGGTCTATTTAATAAACTGAAAGACTTGTACAATAAGACTAGGTTAGAAGTTTTGAGACTTCATATTAAATGGAACATTGAAAAAAATTAATGTTTTAAGGGATGATATTAAAAAGTTTGATATTGTGATCGAAGGACACCCTTCCCTGCATTTATTTCAGTATTTGATATGCAACTTAGTTAAGAAACATGTTGAAAGCATAATTGCCAAGAAAAAGAAAAAAAAAATGAATGAGAGACATTAATGTTTATCAGCAAGGACAAGCATATGTAGTTACTAAGAAGAAACTGTCTGGCAATGGTTTTGTTAACAATAACAACAAGAATTTTAATAGCTACACCATAAGCCAAGTTTTCTTAATAGGCTTGATTATTTTCCTGAAGTTAGTGGGATGAGGATTCTGGAAACTAATAACAACTCTAATTTTAGAATTTGCTGAGTAGTGAAAATAGTAATTTTAGTGAAGAAGGTTCCCCTTTTTCCACACAAGTCAGCAGAGTGAGCAGTCCTCCGCCCAATCAAGAAGCATTCACAACAGTGAGTTAGAAGAAGGGCAGGAACAAGGGTCGTTAGTAACAAAATCATTTATTTTTAATTTGAGTAACAAAGAGTTTACAGAGGTTGACTTAGATGTATGAAAGACTTTACCTTTGACCAGCATGGAAAGCTAATGTTACAAATACTATTTTAGATTTTAAATTGTTTGTCAGGAAATTGAATTTAAAATATACTTTCCATAATTTTCCTGATAAAAGAAGCAGCCATTTTAGGAAGAGCAGTACGATTAATCCACCTTTAATAAATACACGGTACTTTTGCTATAATTTGTGAAAATAAACTTTATGTGTTTAGAGGGTCAGTGGAGAAGCAGAAAAATCAGGTTAATAATAATTGTAAGCAAAAGAGTAATAAATATAAGGGGAGTGAAAATCTAACAGAAGTACAGGCTGAAGCATTAAGACAATTAAGGATCTATAGCAATCTTAGATACATGAAGGCGGACAAAGGACAAGGGTTAGTAGTTATGGAGATTTCTGACTACAATGAAGCAATAAGGTCTATGTTGACTGATATGACAAAATATAAGAAAGTGTCAAAAGATACTGTCAGAAAAAGCTATCAGGACATTGACTTAGTTTAATTAGATTTATTACATCAGCAATACATCACAATAGAATTATTTGAGTTTTTGATGGCAGAACAGCCACAATTAGGAATTCTTTTTGGAATTCCTGAAATACACAAGAACTCTACACATCCACCATTCAGGCCTATAGTTTCGTCTCCTTTTAATAAAACATCTAGGATTTCTATTTACCTGGATGAAATTTTGAATTCCATTGTACAGACAAATGATTGGTATTTAAAAGATTCCTGGGTGTTTTTAAATGAACTTAAAGAATATAACTTTAAGGGGGATGAGACCTTATTATGCACGTATGCTCCCTATATACTACTATTGAATAAGTAGAAGGACTTAAGTTTATGAGACTATATTTAAGTAAGTTTGGACAATCTTTAAAACAGGATATTTTTATTTGGCATTAAGTAATAACTTCTTCATGTTTTGTGAAGGAATTTACCAACAAATTGGGGGAGTAGCAATGGGTGCACATGTGGCACCAGTTTTTTCCAATTTAGTAATGTGTTGGTGGGAACAAGAATTTTTAAGGAAGCTATCTCATTTCAAGTTTGTAAGATTCTATAAGAGATACATCAATGATTTGTTTTTTTATTTGGGGTTGAAGTAGGGATGAAGCAATCAAATTATTTATGCAGATTAATAGCACTGTATCTTGGCTCAGATTTATAGTAGGGAGCACTGGGGTTAAAGCCCATTTTTTAGATGTTGAACTCCAAATGGACATTGAGAAGAGAGAATTGTATTTATACAAAGGAAACTTTTGCAAACAATTATCTCCATTATGATAGTTTTTATCCCAAATTTATAAAAACAAATGTCTTTAAAGGACAAGCTATTAGAATGATTAGAATGACTAGTAGTGATGACATCTTTATTAAGGAATTGGATAATTTAAAGGAACTATTTGTTGAGCATGGATATCCTTTAGAAGAGTTGGTTTACATCTCAGATTATATAAGTTCGGAAATGGATGCCAGGTTTCCACCAATTATTATAGCAGGCTTCACCCCAATAAACAAGGACAAGTTAGAGAACAGGTACAGATGGAAGCATTAAATTGTTCCTTTCCTTTACCTATGAGTATAGATAGATCTTGCATTAAGAAAGTTATTGATAATAATTGAAAAATAATTTTGGGTAATCAAAAGTTGAGTGACATAGTTGGTACTAAACCTAAGTTCATTTTTAAAAGGACCAGAAATTTAAAACAATTACTTGAAAATCCAACAAGTGTAGATTATGGCAGTACTGACATTAGGGGTGTAGGGACTTTCCCTTACCTAAACTGTTATCAGTGTAGATATATTATGGCAGTTCATAACCATTATTTTAAACATTTAGACTTTGTCCTAGTTTTAGAAGGCAGATATAATTGTCATTGTGAAGGGTTAGTTTATCTAGCTGTCTGTTCCAATTGTGAACAATTCTATATAGGAAAAACAATTAGGAGGTTAACTGATACAGTTAGGGAACATTTGTTATCCATTAAAAAAGAAAGATGCAACTAATGCTCTATCTAAGCATTCACTTCAATGTAGAGATTTTAGAAAGTTTTATTTTTTCTTTTGTAGTAGGAGTAGTTGATAAAGGTAGGTTTACTGGGTCTTTTTAACAATTATTTGGAGAATTTAGAATTGAAATGGCAGATATTCCTGACAGCAGATATTACTCCAGGTTTAAATGACAACATTTCTGTTAAAAGTCATTTAAAGTATGTCAGTTATTAACTTCATAATGATTTCTAGTTATTTATTGCTGTATTGTTTATTTTGACAACATTTTAAATGGAAAGTATTTTAAAAATGTATGACTCATTATTTAATGTGTTTTGCCTGCTTAAATGTGAAGTGATTTTTCTTTTCTTTTTTTTTATTTAACATTTGTTAACTGGGAAAGTCCGACTTGGAACAAAGACAATTTTCAGCAGAGGCCGGAGAGAAATGCTCCAGGCGTAAGTCTTTGTAATTTCATTTGGTATTTAAAAGGAAAGATAATTTTGGGTGTAATTGTTCTGATGAAGTTCTGAATTAAACAAAACAAAAGCACTTAACTTATTTTCCACTGTTGTCCAGGGTATTTTTTATTTATACAGTGTTTTTTAGTAGTACTGCTTTGTTTTTTTGAAGATTCAGTAGTGTCTTTTCTGTTCATTTCAACCATTTGGAACCAATCATATTCGATACCATCAATATATCAGACTCTTGCTCCAGGGTTCAAGCTCCTCTCCCAAAATCCACCAATACACACTATCTCTTCAGATCAAGTTTGCCCACCCCCACAGCAGACTGATAACATTTACCACAAGCAATATGACTTAAGGCTCTCACAAAGGAATGACCAAGTAAGATTGCATCCAAAATGACTTCAAAATGAACCAGAGTGATTTCCCAGGCCAAAAATGTTACAAAGACAATTAGGATTGGAGAAGGCAGGAGGGTGGGTTGAGTCAGAAGAAGACAACACAGTCTATCATTATGATAAGTGCAAAACTATCGTATCTAATGTATTTTCCTTCTGCAATAACTTGTGAGACAAAGTCCAAAGCTAAATACTCCTGGGAGAAACAGAATGATATAATGTAAAAAGGCACAAGGATTTTGGCCTTGAAGAAGACTACAAGCTGTAAAAGCAGCTTTAAGCACTGTAGTTTCTAAGCATAGACAAATCATCTAACACCTTGTCAAGGACAAACAAGCAAATGACCTTGGCTTTGAGCAAAGCCACTGTACAAGCCCCAAAAGCCATGTCATGCTGTACCTCTCCTAAGTAAAGACCAAGTAATATTCTCCTTGGTGTTACAAAATAGATGAGAGGAAAAAATAGGGACTGACAGACTCTATGGCAACTTATGTATTATGGCCAGCTGTCAACAAGAAAACATCTAAAATTCTTATTCCAGAATGAGAAGATATCTATCGTGTGCTGAATTTCCTATCTAGTGTGACTCAAGTACTGGTGATCCAGTTCATACTATATAAGTGCCAAATTACCTGCAGGAAATTCATCCCTGATTTGGCACCTATATCTCTAATGGACACATACAGTTTGTAAATGGTTAATCTCCCAGACCCTAGCTTGTAAGTGTTTCATCTCCCAAGCCCCTGCTTACACTTATCAAGGGTATTAGAACTTGTCAGAGATTTGGGATGCATGGATAGGCTTAAAAAAGCCTTTATGGCCATCAGCCTAGTAAACACCTATAGGCCTGTGAACCAAAGGGAACACACTTGAAATGGTAACATGTTTTAGACCTTGAAGTCAGACAACCCTTTCATGTATTCATAGTCAGCTAGATATCACAATCAGAATATCCTAGAATCTAGTTCAGATCTAGGAAAGGGGAATGAAAGGCTGTACATTTCTCCTGACTGAACTGTATGACACAGATAATTGCAAGCTAAAGATGAACATCCAGGATGAGGTTATCCCCCTAGCTGAAAAGAAGTAGGGAGGTGAACCAGAACATTGAAATGTCTGATTTTAGCTATCCTTTGAATTACAGAAAGAGCAAAGGCAAAGAAGTTTTGAAATAAAGTCTATCTCTGTGGCCTAAAGGAAGGGAACAAGCTATACAAAATCTTATCATTCTTCTGTCTTCCACAAATGAAACATTAGGACATAATAGCAACACAATAAGAAAGATCTATGTTGCAGTCCTGTGACAAAACAAATATGTTTGTGGCATCTCTGAGACACCTCATGGAGGATTTATGAAGGAAGTATCTCAACAGCAGACCTTGCAATGTTTGCACATGGATATGGAAGATCAGTTATGACCTACACCAAAGTCTGAAAAAAGTAGACGAATGAGAGGCAAATGATGGATAACTCTCCTTCAAGACACACAGGTGTATAGAACCTCTGAAGATAGAGATGCACAGAAAACTACAAAATGAAGACCAGGGGAGTGGAGAAAGGATCGAGATCTTCCTATATTATCCAACTGCTGTCTGTGCTTCACGTACTCTCAGACGTCTTCCCAGCTGAAGTCTTTCAGAGGTTTTGAGAATATGATTATGTCATAAAATAAGCTGGAGTCTAAGGCCATCACAAGTAGGATCACATAAAATAGTAAGAAAAGGAAGTGATAAAATGGTTTGAACTCCAAAGGATAGACTAAATGAGACCATGGTGAGGGGAACCATGACTGCTTAATTCAACTAAAAATTCCAGAAAACTAAACTTGCCCTGTAACAAGCCACTTGTAGAACTATGATTATCAGAGACATGGGCTGATGAACTTAGAAAATTAATTGAGAATGAATATGTACTCGAATGTTCCTTGGACTGTACCTCCTATGGAACAGACGCACAAATATTATTTAGCCTCCAGAACAAAGATTTCCAAGACAGAAACTTTGGGTCCAGAGAAGCTGCTGGTTGAAAAGGGCTTTGATCAAAGTTTGCAGAAGAATACTAATGTCAAATGGTGATGGTTGATCTCACAAAGGAGGTCTCAGACATGCAGCTGCTAAATTCCCAAAACAGGCAGCCTTAACTTTACATTCCCAATTTCCCAGTCTACAACCAAGATCTAGGTGTGGCAGCAGCATCTTTACACATGGGACAAAAAAAAATGGAACTGTTTGAATACGATTACAATATTAAATTACGGTTTCTGAAAAGCCATTACCTATTGCTAACAAACTCATGGTGACTACACGTGGCATGGCTTGGGTAAGGGAGACTCCAAGGATAATCCAGAAGATGATTAGGCACAATAGATAGTAAAAGATGGTACAACAAAACAAAGATGAAATATGATAGACCAAGAAATGGAACTAGCTCACTGAGGGGGAGAGGGTGGGCTCATGTAAAACACTGGCCACTAAACAAGGGGTAGCTAGCTAGCTGCCGAAGATCACAAGATATGAGAGTCAAAGAGTTCTGAGATCACATAACCTAAGCTATGACTGAAGGAGAAGAGGATGGACATTAAGAATTATGCAGCCTGTGCTCTCAAAATTCCCACACTCCTTAAAGGAGGAACAAGGTGTATTAGTCATGGATAAGATTGTGATGATATGAGGTAGTGCCATCTGTGCCAGGGAGAGTAGGGCAGTACATGTGTACATATGCCAGCATAGCTAGCCGGAGGTTTGTAAAGAATTTTATGTCATTTGACTATCACACTGATTTACACAGATGTTTGAGTTAAAATATATTGTAAAGTTACTTGTCTTAAACATGCATCAACAGTAGATCCTGCTGGACATAAAGAATGTATGCATGTATATTAGGTTGTATTGTCATAACTGATCAAATGTGTAAGTTTATCAGAGAACCCTGGGAGGATGGAACGTTTGAAATTGTGTTATAGCTTTCAGATGCTGCCACAGATCTTAGCAAAACTCTATGTGTGTATTGTACCAGTTTCAGGTGACCAGAGTTGATGTCATCCTCAAACCAGCATCTGGTTTCTTTGGAACCCTCGCAGCAGCACTTTAGAATCTGAAAGGAAAGATATCTGACAGGATATATACCTCACACATCCACACCAACAGAGACAGACATTATCTTATAAACAAGGACAATGGCAACCTTCAAACACTGGACCCCACCCAGTTTGGGTTTGTGAAGGGCCGATCATGTCTCCTGAATGTGATTGACTTCTTCGAATTGGTCTCCAGAGCTGTGGACGAGGGTAAGGCAGTCCACACAGCCTATCTGGACCTCGCCAAGGCCTTCGACACCATCCCCCACTCTGGAATCATAGATAAACTTACTAAGCTGGGCATAAATCCCTACGTCACTCGATGGGTTGCCAACTGGTTTACTGACAGAATACAGACTGTAAAAGTAGCCGACTCCAAATCCAGCTCCAGACAAGTGACAAGTGGAATACCTCAGGGTTCAGTCCTGGGACCACTCTTGTTTGGCATCTACTTCTCTGAAGTACAGGCCAACACTAAGGGACTCTGGCTAACAGAGTTTGCAGATGACTGCAAACTGGGAGGCATTATTGAATCCCCAAATGATGTGGATATTCTACAAAAGGGCCTTACAGAAACAGATGCCTGGTGCCAGAGGCATGGGCTCAAGCTTAATGCCAAGAAATGTATAGTTATTCCCTTTGGAAAAAAAAACATGTACCCATTAACTACAACATAGGTGTCAGGACACTAAACATCAAAAGTGTCATGAGAGACTTAGGGACACAAGTGGACAGTGGTCTCACTTTCGATAACCACATCGCCACAACAGTCAGGAAATCCTTCTATGTGGCACACCTCATCACTAAGGGCTTTTCATCCAGAAAAAAGGAGGTTATTGTCCCACTGTGCTCATCCCTCATTAGACCCATTATAGAGTATAATGCCCCATTTGGTATGTACCTTACAAGACATCTGCAACAGCTGGAAAGGCCACAGAAATACCTCACTAAAAGAATCACAGGCCTAAAGCAGATGCCATATGCTGATCATCTAAAAAAACTCCAGTTATACTCTGTGGCATATCGTCTACTCAGAGGCAATCTCTGCTTAACATACAAAGCCATGTCAAACCCTGAGCTGTTGGACATGCTCCACTTAAAGAAATCCCAATCCCTCAGAGCCACACGCTCCAGGGATCTAAACCTTATCATCACAATGAACAAAACATGCTGGAGGGATAGGTTCCTGACTCAGAGACTCCTAATACTCTGGAGTAGACTGCCCATACATGTCAAGCAGAGCGCCTCATTGGCCCTCTTCAAAAGGAACCTTGATGACTGGATGGGAGATAGGAAATTCACCCCGGAGATCATGTCAGTCGCCCTGCTAGACAGGGGTCCAGAGAAGCAAATATTGTGGGAAAAGATTTCCAGGGAATTGTTATGGTTAGGCTTGCATAGGCCTTAGGGCCGATAGCCTAGTACCAACCTATGAACCTATGTAAGATACTCAGCACACATCAGCTTGCCTTGCTTTAGTACGTAGTCAGGGAACAGAAATTCTTTAGTCAGTCAGGGACATTTAGTGAGAATAGCTTAGTGTTGTTTTCTGCATATGTGAGAAACTATCCAACTGTATTTTTTTTATATCTCTGTGATTGAAACTCTGTTGTTTACTGTATTCAGTATTCTCCTGTTTTCTGTTTTATTATAGATCATTAAATATTTTAATACCTTTTTTGTGGTTGGTCCCTTAGTGAATACATTTAACATCTTGAGAGTACTTATACTTGGTTTAGTGACACTGTGGCCTCTCCTGAAAGCCTTGTTTCTTGGGTCACACCCTACAATTTGTATTAGTATTAATTTTACACAGCAGAATTGTGTGCCCTTTGTAAGAGCCTTAGGGCAGCTGACTGGTGGCAGCGTGATTACCTCAAAGTCTGGGCAGACAGGGGAACAGCTAGTAAATCTGTGCCAGAATTTTCCAGGAATGTATGTGTGTGTGAAGCTCAAATATTTAACAGTGTTCATAGGTTGGTACTAGGCTATCGGCCCTAGGGCCGATACAAGCCTAGCCATAACAATTCCTGGCTATTCCCTGGTTATTTCTTCCCACACTATTTACTTCCTTGGACCCTTGTCTGGCAGGGTGATTGACATGATCCCCGGGGAGATTTTCCTTTCTCCCATCCAATCATCAAGGTTCCTTTTGAAGAGGGCCAAAGAGGTGCTCTGTTTGACATGTATGGGTAGTCTATTCCAGAGTCTGTGTGTGTCAGGTACTGGGAACAGGGACACACAGCTCCAAAGTGGTCAGCGTGGAGTTTTGTGTGGGTCTGGAGAGAGAAGGAGAGTACAGCCCCAGGTCTGGAGCATGCTTCCTGTGTGCTCTTAAGGGAAATTGTGCTTGGTGCAGGGAGCTGCATCTGAAAATACTGTGTGAATTCATCTTTGCTGTTAGTGTCCATTCCTCACCGGAGTCAGTGGTGATGATTTAGTCACCTTGATTGTTGGCCAGGAGTAGGGACCCATCACATATTGGTGGTAGCTGAGTGGGATATTAATTGAACTTCAGTAGCCGGTGGGCAGTTGTTACTGAAAGTGTGTGTACTCTCTGCAGCCACAAGGTGACTCATTGCAGTACAAATGACAAAGACAAGTTTA
>NC_056741.1:1173072147-1173122653 GCF_019279795.1 Protopterus annectens | reverse complement strand
AGTTTGTACCAGTGAGCCACCCAAGAACCAGGTGCTGGGGATGCGGTCTCAACCAGCATGAATGAAGGCGGGATGGGACAACATAACATAAAGAAGTTATGTACCTACCATAACATTCCATGTTTCCTGTCCTTCATCTCGCCTTTCTTCTTGCCCCACTCCTTACCCCTTCCTGGAGGTTCAAGAGGGGTTTCCTTTATTTGTTACATTGGCTGAGTTTCCTGCTGAAATACCAGGTTAGTTAACCATGCAATTTTTTCCTCTTTCCTTCCTACCTTAAATGTATAAGACCTTAGTAAAATTTGTTTTTTACTATGTATGTCTAGTATACGCTATTAAAAACGAGATCTGGGTAGCTACCGCTAGGCATGTTGGGATAGGGGTTAGCCTCGAGCCAGTAAAAGCTCTCAAGCTATAGTAAATCGGCTGATACAGAGCAAACATGGAACATTATGGTAGGTCCGTAACTTCTTTTTTTTTTTTTTTTAGATTCATAGGAATTTCAAAGCAACTGAGTTCCTTGACCATTTACACCTTGTCAGTACCCACCCTTAGGCTGAGCCCGCACTGCATTTTATTTATCTGATGTTTAAAATTTATGTGACGATACAAGAAAAACAGGGCAAGTTGGTCTCTTATTGCACTGAAGGTACGATATAGCTCTCCCCTCAAAAGGCTATAAAATATTGAATAAAGAAAGTACAGTTGTGTACACTTACCATAAATGTAAATGTTCAAGTGTATTCACTGTTGCAGTCATTACATTTGGGTAATCTGCTGGCAGGTTGCCCTCAGTCAGCCTGAATTCCAAAGTCTTGGGTCCTGCATCGGTTGCTGTCTCCTCTTCCATGATGTCAGGTTGTCAGGGGTATAAAACATGCAGCCAACGCCATTTTCTTTAGTTTTTCTTGCCCCAGATGTCAGGTGCCCCCAAAAAGGTAGCAAAATTATGTATATATAAATACATGCATCAATATAAACTTTACCTTCATCTACAAGCAAATACACCACATAGGTTGTAGAAGATAGAGAAGGAAAGATAAACTCCAGAATGAAAGGGGGATGGAGGGAGGTAACCTGGACTGCAACAGTAAATACACTCGAACATCTAAATTTATGGTAAGTGTACACAACTGTACTATGTTCTTCGTGTTTCACTGTTGCAGTCATTACATTTGGGTAGAGTTCCAAAGTTATGGTTGGGGGAGCTGGATCTAAACAGCACTAGGTGTGGCTATGAGGCCCTGCAGAACTGCAGTGGCAAATGGCAAAACCTGCCCTGGATTTAGAGTAGAGTGGCAGATGATAATGCTTTGTAAAGGTGTGCACCGAACTCCAAGTAGCCGCCTCTAAAATGTCCCTGGTTGGTACTCCTCTGAGAAAGGCTGCTGAAGTGGCTGCAGCTCTGGTGGAATGTGGCCTAATGCCCTTAGGCACTGGTTTGCCATAGTGTAAATCAGGCATGGGCAAACTACGGCCCGGGGGCCACATGCGGCCCGTTAAACGTTTTGATTCGGCCTGCCAAACTTGAAAAAATTTAATAAATTAACCTTGTTAATGTTTTATTTCCCCTGCAATTCTGATGTTTCCTCACTAGATGGCGCACTCTAGATATATTGGCTTTGTTGAGGTGAAGCGTAGGCCTATTACTCCACGTTTGCACTTTACCCTTTGACCCACTGCCCCTATATGAAGATGAGCGGACCCAAGAAAAGGAAAGTGGACAGAGAATGTCGAGTGTTCAATAAGGAGTGGACAACTAAATATTTTTTCACTGAACACCGATCATCTGCTGTTTGCCTGATATGCCAAGAAACTGTGGCGGTTTTTAAAGAGTATAATATTAGCCGTCACTTTGCCACAAAGCACGCTAATTATGCTAGCAAGCTCTCAACAAAAGAACTGGAAGCTGCTGCTGAGAAGTTGGCAGCTAATTTGAAGGCTCAGATCCATCCTGAGAATCGCCACAACAAAACTAACTCCAGACTTTGATGCGCTGGCTAAAAAAGGAGACCAACAACACTGCTCCCATTAAAATGTGTGTGTCTCCGTGATACGCATGTTGTTAAAATAAACAGTGCGCGCAGATCAAATATAACGCTTCACAGACTGACTTGCTGCAACTGTTTCGTCCTTGCACTGGTCGTTGTTGACTTTTGGCACCGGGGAAACAAATTGAATAAAAGGAACAGGACAAGTACATCTGCATCTCCTACCGCTTTTGAAAAAAAGACAGTCAGGAGGAGAGTGATGGTGATATCCTGAAGGATAACAGAACTTTCAGTGCTTTAAAATAAAATGGTCATTTATTTGATTTTCAGTGTTTAAAGACTCATTTCGAAGTCAGAGATTTTATTGTAATGCTTTTCTTCATTTTCATTGGAAATTAAAGCACGTTTTCTCCATATCCCAAGATGTGTATTTTTCCCCCAATGAGGTGATGTTTTCAAAGCATGCCATCTATCTGCTCCTGTTCTGGCCCCTTTGTCAAATGTTAGAACTCAATGTGGCCCACGAATCAAAAAGTTTGCCCACCCCTGGTGTAAATAGCAGAAATAAATGCAGTGGCCTATCCACTTGGAAATAGTCTGCTTTGATATAGCCTTTCCTTGTGATCCTGCAGCATATGCCACTAGTAACTGCTCTGTCTTTCTGAAAGCTTTGGTTCTAAGTAGAATCTAAGCTGTCTGTGTATGTCCAAAGAATGCAGAATTCTCTCCCCCTTGTTCTGTGGAGTTGGATAAAAAGTTGGCAGATGAATAGTTTGGTTAAGAGCCACACTGGACACCACTTTAGGCATAAATGTTGGGTTTGTCCTCAGAGAGACCCTGTCTGGATAAAAAATGATAAAAGGTTCCACAGCCATGAGTGCCTGTTGCTCTGAAACTCGTCTTGCAGAAGTAATTGTTAGGAACAGAGCTGTTTTCCAAGATAAAAACTGTATATCAGCAGTAGTGACTGGCTCAAAAGGAGGCAGGGTGAGCTTTTCCAAGACATAGTTGAGGTCCCATGCAGGTATTGCTAATCTCCTTGGAGGCCTTAAATTTTTGGCTCCTCTGAGGTACTGCTTTAATAAAGGATGAGAAAAAAAAGTGGTGGCTCTGTACTGTAATAAGCCGAAATGGCAGAGGCATGAATTTTAATTGATGAAAAAGATAGGCCTTTGTCCAACATCTCAGTTAAGTATTGCAAAATTTGAGGAATATTTGGTACAGCTGCATCAGTTCCTTGTGCCTGGTTCCAAGCACAGAATCTCTTCCATTTTCCAGCATAAGACTTTCTAGTACTAGGCCTTCTGGCTTCCAGAATGACATCCATCACAGCTTTACTGAGAGGTGTTTTTTGTATGATCACATTACCCACCATGCTGCCAGGTTTAATGTCCTGAGTTGGCTGTGCAGGATCTGATTGTTTTGCTGGGACAGTAGACAATGTATTTGAGGTAAGGTCCAAGCTGGGCATAGAGACAAGTTCCTTAGGACTAGATACCAGTACTGGCGTGGCCAGTCTAGGGAAATCAATATCATCTTTGGTTTCTCCTGTCTGACCTTTAGGAATACCTTGGGCAGGAGAGGTAGTGGAGGAAAGGCATATACCGATAGTTTTTTCCAGCTGAAGGATAGGGCGTCCACTTTCCATGCTTGTCTGTGATAAGTCCTTGTGCAGAATCTTTTTAGTTGGCAGTTGTGAGGGGAGGCAAATAGATCTATGTTGGGGCATCCCCATTTTCTTGTTATCATGCTGAAGACTTGTGGATCCAGTTTCCACTCGTGGGGATCCATGAGGTTTCTGCTTAGTACATCTGCCAGAGTATTTTCCTTTCCTGGCAGGAATTGTGTCTGCAGATGTACTTGGTAAGTCAGGGCTGTGTCCCACAATGTCATGGCTAGTCTGCAAAGGGGGTATAAATGTTTGCCCCCCTGCCTGTTTATATCCCACATGACCATGGTGTTGTCTGTCTTTATCAGTAGTTGTCCCGGATGAAGTAGGTCCTTGAAGGCTGTCAGGGCATTTTGACAGCTAGCATCTCTTTTTGATTGATATGTAAATGCACTTGGTTTGAGGACCATGTGCCCTGAATGCATCTTCCTGCCATGTGGGCTCCCCAGGCAAAATCTGATGCATCTGTTGTTAGTGTCTGCCTGGCTGGGGGTAATGTGAATGGCTGTCCCTTGTTCTGGTGACAAGCCTTTGCCCACCATCGAAACTCCTGTTGCAGGCAGGGAATGAGAGTAATCATTGTTTCCAAGCTGTGGCAATGCTGAGTCCAAACACTTTTTAGGTATCATTGAAGTTTCCTCATATGCAGTCTTGCATATGGAATTAGTAGGATGCAGGATGCCATAAAGCCCAAAGCCTGCAGAATTTTTCTTGCAGATAACTGGGCCTTTGTTGCCAACATTTTGAAGTAGGTAGTCAGTTGCCTTTGATTTTCTGGGGTGAGATAAGCCATCTGGGCAGTTGTATTTAAGCTTGCACCCAGGAATTTTATCTCTTGAGAGGGTACTAGTTTTGATTTCTTTTTGTTGACTGTGTACCCTAGGCATGTTAGAAGTCTTTTCACAAACGCCAGATGCTGAAGAAGAATGTCCTTGTTCTCTGCTTGAATTAGGCAGTCATCCAAGTAAGGATATATTTGTATTCCTCTTTGTCTGCAGAATGCAAATACTGGTGCCAGACACTTTGTAAAGACCCTGGGCACAGTAGATAAGCCAAAGGACAGTGCAGAGAATTGGTAATGCATTGAACCAGCCTTGAATCTGAGGTATCTTCTGCACAATTGTCTGATTGGAACATGCAGGTATGCCTCTTTTAGGTCTAAGGTCACAAGCCAAGCATTCTTGCCCAGCATGGGCAGAAGCTGCTGCAAAGTCAACATTTTGAATTATGGAATATCCAGAAATGTGTTCAGAATAGATATGTCCAGTATCGGTCTCCAGGCCTTGTCCTTTCTGGGTACCAAGAACAGTCAAGTAAAATCCTTGTCCCTGTTCTTGCTGTGGTACTTGCTGAATGTCCCTCATGTCCATGAGGGATGTAACTTGTTTTTGTGCCTCTGCCCATTAATTTTTTGGTAGATCTGGCCAGCCGTTTGCCTTTAGCAGAGTATGGAAATGGAATTTGTAGCCTTGTGACACTATATTTAGACCCCACTTGTCCTGGGTTATAATGTGCCAATTTTGAGCAAACAGAGCTAATTTTCCCCCTAAGGGTGCTGCCAGAAGATAAGTGCTTGGTGCAGGCAGGGGAAAGTCATTGGGACTGTTGTCTGTATGATTGTGATTTATCTTCTCCAGCTTTGGAGGTACACACGCCCCATTGCTTTGACCTATAAGAACCTTGTGCCTGGGATCTGCCCCGTTGAGATCTGTCTGACACAGGAAAGGACCAATTTTTTGTAGGCCAGTGTCTACTAAACCTGGGTGGCTGTACTTGTAAAAAATCTTTAACAGTTTGCATAGATTTAGCTTTGTCCTCCATTTTCTTTAACACCTCTTCTGCCTTAACACCAAACAAAGTATCATGCTGTAAAGTAGACGTGTCCAACCTGCGGCCCGTGGGCCGCATGTGGCCCTCAGAGCTCTTCCATGCGGCCCTCAACCTCTAACTGCAACATCGATGTACGCATGCCCGAAAACACTTTTTTTGTTTTGTGTTTTTCGCTCCCGTGACCTGTAATGCTAATGTCGGTGCATGCATGCGCCAAAGCACCCTTCTAGTTTTATTTTTGAGCCAAAAAAGGGTCAGTGTGTTTACGCTATTATTTTGCACCGAAAAATCAGTGTGTGTTCTCGCTGAAGAGAGACTCATGTATGGATTTGCCACTGTTGCCTTTGAAAGGGACAGTAATTACCTGTGTTAATAGGTAAGTACGGAGTGAGTGCATGCATGAAAGCAGAATTGTGTGCATGAAAGTAGAAGAGTGTGCGTGCATGACAGAGAGAGACGCATGTAGAAAGAGGCTAACAGTGAGCAGTCTACCTACTGAACACAAACAAGTTAGATCACAAATATATCATACATTGCGTGCACTTTCATTAAATTGTGGTTTTCCTGACAAGGAGAGTGTTGTATTGAACATGAACTCAAACCTCTTAACTGTATGGATTTTCAAAGAATGTCTGTATTTTTGCCTCATCTTCCAATTTGTGTCTTTTGCTTAGGAAATAAAAGTAGTCATCCAAGGTAATGCAGTTCCAGGGAGTAGGAATGAGACAGCAGCCTAGGGTTAATGGGTCAGTAGTGGACTGACTATGTGGGACTGTAGCATATAAAGTTGTATGTTTTTTTCAGACAAACAAAAAAGCACCTAGTACTGTTTTTTCATTGGTGGGTTCTAAGCAGTGGTAGATTGGACAACAGTAAGCATAGCTTTGGCGGATCATCAATACTGGCAAATCAAGTGGGCACAATGTCATTTTTTTAAATGTTGAGGATTTTAGTGTGTATGTGTGTGCTTATGTGTTGGGAGTGCTGCAACAGTAGATGATTATTAAAGACAGAGACTTACGGACTGTGGAGAATATGTTTTTTTGTTTCAAAACCTAATACTTGGGTACGCATGCCAGAAGTAGATTTTTTAAGACATAGCTTCTTGCCATTTACAGTGGATGGATATTTACATTTAGTGGACAATGTATTAGTGTGGGCCTGTGGGGTTCTGAAGGATGCCAAGTCTACCACTGCCAACGTCTTGTAAAGTGACTGGAAATGGATATTGGAATGTTACTGAAAAAATACAGTAAGTGGGCTTAGAAATATAGTTTAATTAAACAAAGTGTACTTTCAATTTACAGGCCATAATTTAATTTATTTCAGGTAGTCCAGATACTGGTAGATTGTATACCATTAGACTTAATTAGGGAGAGCTGTCATTCTGGGGAAACAAGCAGCCCTAGTTTCAGTGAAAGCGCTGTGGTTGCTTGCAGGTAGGAAGTTGCAGTATGTTGATGCAATGTGTTTTATTTATTATTTTTAATGCATTTGTCATTTCAAAGCATGGTTTTCTGTGATGCAAAAGAAGGCAGGACTGAAAGAGCCATATAATGTTTAACTGACAATAATGGAATAGAAAGATTATAAGTGATGTATAATGTTTGCAGCTACAGTTGTTTCAATGGTGCCTTTGATGCATAACTATTTTTGGGCCTATGTCCCACTTTTATTTTTCGCTTTGTCCAGATTTCTTGCTCTAAGGCTGAGAGGTATGGTTCCATAATAAATCAGAAGTTGTATTTACCTTGGAAGACATTTCGGCATAATTATGAAAAACAGAGCCTTTTTAATATCTCTGCTTATTTCCAATATAAACTGCCATGTAACCTTGCAAATAACCTTCTTATTAAGCTACTTTACTTCTTTTGGAATTGACAGGTATGATTCATCTGTTCGGACATAAGCATAGAGTGCCAATGTGACTTTGATTTCTTGCAGCAGTCTGTGGTTTACATAATCACAATAACTTTTCTGTGTTTCTGGGTGTGTATCAATTTAACAGTTTTAAAGATGTTTTCCAAAAATAAATAAATATATAATAAATAAATAATTCTCTCTACACTTTGAGCTATTGACAAAGTTCGGGAATTTGCTTTTTTCAAAAACGAAGTTTATTTTTATTTATTTTTTTTTATTTTACATTTGTTTACCGGGAATGTCCGACTGGACACAGGTCCAATTTCAGCAGGGGCCTGGGGAGAAAAGCTCCAAAAATAACACAAAACAATATAATACAACACATGAGAGAGAGACAGCAAATTATGGATGTAGTACTCATACAATATGGCAGAGATTACATCTTGTAACAGTGAGAATCATTGAGGTACAGAATAAATTTAAAAACATTTTTTTTACAGTTATAATTACAGCAAGGCAAATATCAATGAGTAAAGTTTTTAGGAGAAAACTGTTTGTACATAGCTGAAGCTCTGAAACAATCTTTTGGTATGGATTAACCTGGGGATTGACACAAGTTATATGTTTACACCAGTATGTAGCATTATAGTTTATGGTTTTCTTACTGATTTACTTTTTGCCGAGCAGTTGTTTGTTGATTTATTGATGGTCCTTTTGGTGGTGGAAAATTACATGGATGAATCCATCTCTATTATGATTTTTTTTCAGATATTTTGACTTTCAGACAATTTCATTCAATGAGTGGGTGTCATGTGACTACTGAGATTGCCTATTTTACAAGTAGGGGCTTTTTGTGTGTGTGTGTGTGTGTGTGTGTGTGTGTGTGTGTGTGTGTGTGTGTGTGTGTGTGTGTAAGAGAGAGAAATTTAATATGTATACTGAATATAATTTTGCAAATGGAATTCTTAGTTAAACATGCCCCTCTTCTTGGGCAACTAGACTTGAGTAACCAATATTAGATCTTAGCCATCCAGCTGGGAAAGGTTAGTATGTGGATTTTCCATCTGGTTTGATGAAGGCTATGCTACTTACCCCAGGACTGCATTTATATCTATCCATCCAGCCATCGTGTTGCTGAACTACATTGTTCGATAATGAGAGGAGCTTTTTACAGAAGTTGAAGGTTTTTGTGTCAAGAACCTGTACATAAAAAGTGGCTTGTTTATGTTGCAGTTAAGGCTGTGGTCTTTGTAGTGAGCGTTTTAAGTATAAGCAGTATTTCTGAGGTAGAGGAAGTATCTTAAGGCAGGATCTTTCTTAGCTTGGAAAGCAAGCCAATGATGAAATTTATAGGGGCCAGTGAGAGACAGAGGAAAGCAAGAAGCTTTTTAGTCTGTTTGGATAACTACATGAACTTAGTCCTTTGACCTTTTTTGTCAGAAATGGTTGTAGTCTTTCTTTTGGCAGGGTGTTTTGCTGAGGCACATGCCAAAAGGGGCATTGTACTCAATAATGGCTCTTGTAAAGGAAGAATACAGGGATGTTATGACCTCCTTGTCCCTGGATGAGATACCCTTACTAATGGAGGTGGGCCATGTAAAAAGCTTTCCTTACAACGGAGACAACGTAGTGGTCAAAAGTCAGGTTTCTATCAACCTGGATGCCCAAGTATCATACAACTTATTGCATGCTTACAACATTGTTATTAATGTGATAATTTCTGGGGACATCACTCTCCTCAAAGGGGATGATGACGCATTTTTTGGCATTTAGCTTGAGGCCATATCTCTGGCACCAGTTATTTGTTTGGGTGAGACCCTCTTGTAGCTTATTCAGAATTGTTTTATTAAGTCAGTAATGTGAATTCTTTACTTTATTGCAAATTTGTTGGGTTATTTTTGTGGATTATAGTATTGTAGGACTGCTGATGTTGACATTTTACATAGCTGGACTGCTGGAATGGTTTTCCCAGTGAGAAATGCTAGTGCTGTAGTGAATATCTGTTTATTTGTAAAAAAAAAAAAAAAAAAATATATATATATATATATATATATATATATAAATAAACTAAGATGTTAGAGTTAACTGTTAGATTAGAGAATTAGAATTAGAATGAGAAATAGAATTTTAAGGCAAATATCAGGCATTTATTACATTTATTCATTGTTCAAATACACCTACAGTACAGCCAGGGGGTCGACTGTGGTCTTCCGGAGCAACAAAAGAGTTAACTATATGATATATTTTATATGCGGCCCCAAGACCATTTCTGTTCACTCAATGCAGCCCCAGCAAGCCAAAAGGTTGGACACCCCCGCTACACTCAATTATTGGTCTAATGAGGGAGGAATCTAGAGAGGTAATAACCTCCTTTTTTCTGGATGCAATCCCTTTACTTATGAGATGAACAAAGTAAAAGACTTTTCTGACCACTGCAGCTATGTGATGGTTGCATGTGAGGTTATCAACCTGAGTGCCCATGTCTCTCACCACAGGTTGTGTGCTTAGAGGGTTGCTGTTGATGTGATAATCAATAGGGGTCGTGTTTTTGACGAATGGTATGATGGTACTTTTTTTGCATTTAGCTTGAGGCTATGACTTTGGCACCAATCATTAGTTGCTGTGAGACCCTCTTGCAGTATGTTAACATCATTTGGGAGTCAATGACAGCACCCAACTTACAGTCATCCACAAACCTGGCCAGCCACAGGCCTTTTGTTTTTGTCTGGACCTCTGAGAAATAGATGACAAACATTAGGGATCTTAGGACAGATCCCTGGGGAACTCCACTAGTGATGTGTCTGCTATCTGAGGTGGAGGTGCCTATTTTGACTTTGAGGGTCCTGAACGTGAGCCAGCAGGCCACCCACCTGATGAGACAGGGTATTACACCAAGCTGTGTTAGCTTTTCGATGATGCCTGAGTGGGGGATTGTGTCAAAGGCCTTGGCCAAGTCAAGGTAAGCTGTATGTACTGACTTTCCCTCATCCAGGCCCTTGGTCTCAAAGAAGTCAACCAGGTTCAACAGGCAAGTCTGCCCATGATGAATCTGAACTGGGTGGGGTCAAGGGCTTGGACATTGCCTATGTCCTTGTTTATGAGAGGCATAATAATATGCTTCAAGGCTTTACAGATCAGACTTGTCAAGCTAATGGGGCGATAATTTCCAGGGTCAGTAGTGGCACCACCTTTGTGCAAAGGGATGACAATGGCAGTTCTCCACTCTGCTGGAATGAAGCCAGTAGTTAGGCCGTAGTTGAATAGGATGCTCAATGGTGAAACCAGTTCTTGCTGGAGGTGGTGCAGAATACATCCTGGGATACTATCAGGTCTAATGGAAGCTGTGTTATTTGCCTTGGATAGGACCTGTAACACTTGATATATGGAGATGTGGGGTGCGGGACAAGTATTGGAGATGCTGAAAGGGCCTTTGGGGGGACAAGGGGGTGAAGTTTGCACTGAACCTATCTGCTAGCAGGCTGGCTAAGTCAACAGGATCAGTGTAGGTGATACTATTAAGTACTTATTTGAAACAAACCTAGGCTTTGCCAAGGAGGTTCCTGACGTACATGAAAAAGACTTTATGGTTTCCCTTTGTTATGGAGGCTAGTTTCAATTCATAATTGGCCTTGGAGGCTTTTTACTAGTGATCTAATTTGTTTGTTGAGGCTAAGGAGGGAGTTATTCCAATTTAGAATTTGTTCCCTTTTACCCTTGGACAGCAGTTTCTTGTTTTTGTTGTAAAGCCTGTTGATAACAGAATGTCCACCAAACAGGTTTGTGTTTCCTTGAGGAGCATGTTTTAGTTCTATGTGGTATGGCTGAGTCTATGCAGTTGTACAGATGATTGTATACTGCATTGGTGTACTGTTCAGCATAGTTGTCTGCATCCTCTGAGGGGGGAGATGATGTCAAGCCACAGATACCTTCCCATAGGAAGCAGTAGTCAGCTTTTGAAAAGTCTTTTAGCTTGATTATGGCTGGGGGGAGGTTGGGTGGGAGAGACATTTAGAATGAGACAGTCCGATGATCTGATCTCATCAGGGAATAACATACTATGGGAGTGGTGCACTGGTCACACATGCTGGTAAGAACCAAGTCCAGAATGTTATCTTCCCTTGTGTGTGATGAGATGAGCTGGTCTAATGTGTTAGAACTGATGAAGTTGAGGAATCATTGAGAGAGTGCATTAGTGCAAGAATAGTCCACCCAGTCTATGGTGGCATAGTTGAAGTCACCAAGGATCAATGTGTTAGGGGGTACCTTGATGGAGTCAAGTAGATCCAGGTAAGAAGAGTGGGTGTCCTGAGTCATGGCGGGGGGGTCTATAGCTAGCTATAACTTGGATGGGTGTCTTGCCAACTGTCAGTTGTACTTGGAGTAGTTCCAGTGCATCATGCTGGCATGCTAGTCTGGAGGCGTGCCTGTCCTTAATGAAGATAGAGACACTACCACCCTTAGTCTTCCCAACCTCATTTTAGGGTCAGAATGTGTGGAATGAGGTATAGAGTGGTAAGGTAGGAGTGCTCTCCGCAGTCCTGAACAAAGTTTCCATGACCGCACAGACATCAGCATCTTCCAGTCTTGTATGTGGACACACATGCACATTCACACACCACTGGCTTAGTGGTAGATTTCTGTAGCTATGGTGTACAAGGTCCTGGATTCACGACTTGCAAGGGCTGATTATTTACTTTAGCTTTTCAGAGTTCTGCATTGTCTTAATTTTTGCCTGACTGAATTATTTTATATATTTTTTGGCATTGCTTTTTGTTTCTGATCTCTTCTGAAACTGGATCCCCCCTATTCCAGTGGTGGTGTTAAAGTTTACAAAACTGGTATAAACAGCTTTTTTGTTATCTGATTGCTTCAAGGCGTACTGATTTAAAAATAGCCCCTGTGTGTAAATTTCTGTATACACTGTTAGAAACTCCTTGTGTCTGACTGAAGAGTGCTCTCAAACAATCTTGAAATATATTGCTGATAAGTATAATTTTTGCACTTTAACTTTGCAGAATTCTGCATTGTCTTCATTTTGCCTGACTGAATTATTTATTTGCTGACTGAATTATTTTACATATTTGCTGGCATTGTTTTTTGCTTCTGATCTCTTCTAAAACTGGTTTTCTCCCTCCCACACACCCTATTCCTGTGGTGTTATAGTTGGTGGCTTTGCAGTTGCCCGCCCCTACTATAAATTTGATCTGGGACACTCCTCCCAGTCTAGTGTTCATTCTACCTAATACAGAGAGAACATTTGAGAAGGCCAACCCACTTAGGTTCTTAACCTTGAATTATCCTCTGCTCCTCCTTCTTCCCCTTGCACTTTACTAACAAAAAAAAAATCTCCTTGTGTTCTGACTGAGTGTGCTTCTCAGCTGATGAGTATATTTTCTGGCACTTTTTAACTGTTCATAGTTGAATAAAACAACAACTGAATTTAGTTCAGAATACATTTTGAATAAATTGCATTTATTTAAACTGTATTTGCTTTAATAATGCTACACAACCAAGTTTGCTAGCTTGCACTGCACTTGAATTGTTTTTAGTGCTGTTTTAGCTGCTTTCTGAAAAAAAAAATCTAAGCTTGTTTCCTGCCTTTCCTTTAACTAGTCTAGTCCAGATACAGATTTGCTGTATCCAGGACAGTTGGTAAGCTTCTGAGGCCCCCAAGCCTTTCTGTGTTGGAAGGAAGTCTTCTAGCTTATCAGTGGGAGTGGTAAGCACTAGTTAGCCTATCTACCAAAAGAGTGGTTGTGTTTGGCCCAGAAACTGTAGTTTAATGGCCACCTGGGCAATTTTCCATCTCTTTCAACTTTCTGGTTTAAAAGCCCGTATTTGCACTTGTTTCCTGCTTTTCCTGTAACTAGTCTAGTTCAGATACAGATTTGCTGTATCCAGGACTGGTGGTAAGCTTCTGAGCCCCCCAAGCCTTTCTGTGTTGGAGGGAAGGCGTCTAGCTTATCAATGGGAGTGGTAAGCCCTAGGTAGCCTATCTACCACAAGAGAAGTGGTTTTTGGCCCAGGCATTTGCGCTTGTTTCCTGCCTTTCCGGTAACTAGTCTAGTCCAGACACAGATTTGCGGTATCCAGGAATGTTGGTAAGCTTCTGAGCCCTCCAAGCCTTTCTGTGTTGGAGGCAAGGGTTCTAGCTTATCAGTGGGAGTGGTAAGCCCTAGGTAGCCTATCTACCACAAGAGGAGTGGTTTTGGGCACAGAAATTGTAGTTTATTGGCTGTTTGGACAGTTTTTCCATCTCTTTCAATTTTCTGGTTTAAAAGCCCACGTTTGCGCCTGTTTCTTGCCTTTCCTGTAACTAGTCTAGTCCAGATACAGATTTGCTGTATCCAGAACAGTTGGTAAACTTCTGAGCCTCCCAAGCCTTTCTGTGTTGGAGGGAAGCCTTCTAGCTAATCAAAGGGAGTGGTAAGCACTAGGTAGACTATCTACCACAAGAGGAGTGGTTTTTGGCCCAGAAATTGTAGTTTATTGGCCGTTTGGGTAGTTTTCCATCTCTTTCAACTTTCTGGTTTATAAGCCCACATTTCCACTTGTTTCCCTCCTTTCCTGTAACTAGTCTAGTCCAGATACAGATTTGCTGTATCCAGGACTGTTTGTAAGCTTCTGAGCCCCCAAAGCTTTTTCTGTGTTGGAGGGAAGCCTTCTAGCTCATCAGTGGGAGTGGTAAGTACTAGGTAGCCTATCTACCACAAGAGGAGTAGTCGTTGGCCCGGAAATTGTAGTTTATTGACCATTTGGGCAATCTTTCCATCTCTTTCAACTTTCTTGTTTAAAAGCTCGCATTTGCACTTGTTCCCCACCTTTCGTGTAACTAGCCTAGTCCAGGTAGAGATCTGCTGTATCCAGGACAGTCGGTAAGCTTTTGAGTCCCCAAGCCTTTCTGTGTTGGAAGGAAACCTTCCATCTTATCAGTGGGAGTGGTAAGCACTAGGTAGCCTATCTACCACAAGAGGAGTGTTTTTTGACCCAGAAAGTGTAGCTTATTGGCCTTCTGGGCAGTTTTTTACATCTCTTTCAACTTTCTGGTTTAAAAGCCCACATCTGCGCTTGTTTCCCATCTTTCCTGTAACTAATCTAGACCAGATACAGATTTGCTGTATCTAGGACTGTTTATAAGCTTCTAAGCGGTGCCAAAGTCTGTTCTTCAATTTTTTCCCTTAGATCTGATAGTTCTTTACTCTCCTGCCCTTTTATTAGCTTATTAATTTAGAACTCTACCAAACTTCTTGTAGCAATTATTGTAGCACACAAAAGTGCTACCAGCACTAAACATTTTACAAGGAAACAGCTCCAGTACGTATTAATGCTCACCCCTCCAGGCATGTCTAAAGGTCAGTTACCGGTGCTTTCTCCTATTAACCTGGTGAACTTGGGCATCCTGAGGCAATGTAGCAACTGCCTCATGAACACTGACAACCCTCTCCTCTTACCTCCCAACACTCAGACTTGTGAGAGATGCACTTATATATCCAAACTGGAAGCCACACACTCTCCAGCCAAGACTGGAATAGCTGGTTAAGAGGAGAAGGTCAAAACTTGCACCACACCACATGAAACACATAGCCCTCCAGAACACACACCAGCACTGCCTTCATATAAAAACACAACCCACACACCCACCTTTGCAGAGGCTCTCAATAAAAATCTACCCAAACAACATATACCTCCAAGGCAGAAATCCACTTGACCACCACAACATAACACTAATCACGAGACACATAACTCTCCTAAACAGTGTGCCACTCAACCAAAGCATCTACGACAAAACAACATGCCCAACACACTAGTCAAAGGTGACTCAATAGTGAGGCACACTAATGTCCCACTCACTAGGAGGAATAAGAAGAAAGTAACAGTCAGCTGCCTGTCACGCTTCAGGATCTGCCACATAACGCACACACTCAGGACTCTCAACAACAGGTACAAATATGACATTGCACTGTCATTGTACATGTGGGTGTGACCTGAGATGTACCTCCCTGGACTACATAAAAAGAGACATAGAGGAGTTATGTAGCCCAGGCAGGTATGACCCTAGCCCTGAGCAGCATCCTACCATCACCCAGAATGATACCACGGTACATGCAGAAAATGATTGATTTCAACAATTGGCTAAGTTTCTGATGTCATTCTAAGGGGATCCAGTATCTGTCTGCCTGGGATGACATGACTGACAAATATCGATGCTTTGCCAGACACGGCCTGCAACTGTCACCCCTGGGCTTCCGAATATTGGCTAAGGCTCTTGTAACCCCTATAGTGCCTTTTTTAGGCGCTGTTCCAAAGACCAAATTACCACTGTAACAGCCACAAACAAATGCAATCTGAGAGTCATGCTACTCAACACTAAAGTCTAAATCTTAAAATGCACTCGCTCGAAGCACTCCTTAAAATAGAGAACATCGACATTTGTGCTATAACTGAGACCTGGTTCAAGGCAGCAGAAAGCACCCCTGCACTACTAGGCTATAACTCATTCCACACCTTTCAGCCCCAGAACTTGGACTGAAGCTCCAAAGGCGGTGGCATTTCCATATTCATAAAGGATGTGCACACCTCAAGACTGGTAGCCCAACATAATGCACCTGAGATACTTCAAGTGCAGCTAACACTGGGTAAGACAACGATTCAGGTCACAGCCTGCTATAGGTCCCCAACCATGTCGCAAGACTCACATTCCACGTTCCTAACCACCCTGGGGAATATCAGGGTCCAACCTAACACTCTCATACTGGGCGACTTCAACCATCCCTCCATTAACTGGGAAAACCTACTCATGTACCAAAACAATTGCCGAATGCTTTCTGGAATTCATTAATTCCAATGCCCTGGACCAGCTCGTTCTTACCCCCACTACAGGTAGCAACATCCTTGACCTGGTCATTACTAACATGGGTAACCGTTGCTCTACACCAATAGTCAGCTCCTCCCTGGTTAGATCCAGTATTACTGCTGCACAGGTTAAAACAGCACTGTCCAAGGCCAAGAATACAGCTTCTATGGGACCTGACAATATCCCTGGCTGGGTTCTACATGAACTACAGAGTGAACTGGCACCTCCCCTGTGTGCCCTGTTCAATCATAGCCTCACCTCAGGCTTTGTCCCTACTGAATGGCACACTGCTACAGTCATCCCTCTCCATAAAGGAGAAGCAATTACAGACCCCGGGAATTATTGCCCCATTAGCCTGATGAATCTGATATGCAAAGCTATGGAGCGCATCATCATGGACCTAATAAACAAGATTATAGGGAATCTCCAAACACTGGATCATACACAGTTTGGTTTCATGAAGGGTATATCATGCCTGCTGAACTTGGTCGACTTCTTTGAGTTAGTCACCAGAGCTGTGGCTGAAAGCAAGGTGGTTCATACAGCCTCCCTTGATCTGGCTAAGGCCCTTGATACCATTCCCCACTCAGGAATCATAGAAAAACTCACTAAGCTAGGCATCAACCCCTATATCACTAGTTTGGTTGCAAAATGGCTCACAGATAGAACCCACAGTGTGAAAGTAGCTGACTCCAAGTCAGACTGCCCACCAATCACGAGTGGAGTCCCACAGGGTTCAGTCCTGTGTCCTCTCCTGTTTGGTATCTACTACTCTGAAGTCCAGGCCAACACAAAGAGATGCTGGCTGACAAAGTTCACAGACGATTGCAAGTTGGGAGATATTATTAACTCCCCAAGTGATGTTGACATCCTTCAGAAAGGCCTCAGTGAGACCAACGACTGGTGTCAGAACCATGGCCTTAAGCTCAATGCCAAAAAATGTGTTGTCATCCTCTTGGGAAAACCCAATTCCCTTGAATTTCCACATTGATGGTAGTCCAATGAACACAGAAGGAGTTATAAGAGATCTGGGAATACAGGTTGACAGCAACCTCTCTTTTGACCACCACGTTGCCACTGTAGTCAGGAAGTCCTTCTATGTGGCACATCTCATTACTAAGATTTTTGCATCCAGGAAGAAAGAGGTCATTGTCTCCCTCTACTCTTCCCTCATTAGGCCAATCATCAAGTACAATGCCCCATTTGACATGTACCTCACTAGACACCTGCAACAACGGGAAAGGCCACAGAAGTACATCACAAAGGGGATCCTAGGCCTTAAACACTTGTATGGACAGACTCAGAAAACTCCAACTATTTTCTGTCTCATATTGCCTACTTAGAGGCTATCTCTGCTTGACTTACACAGCCACGTCTGACCCAGCTCTGTTAGAAATGTTACATCTAAAGAAATCCCAATCCCTCCCCATCACATGCTCCAGAGACCTCAACATCATTACCACAATCAACAGAACATGCTGGAGGGACGGGTTCATAACCCAGAGACTGCCTATGCTATGGAATAGACTTCCCATACATGTCAAGAAGAGCACCTCACTGGCCCTCTTCAAGAGAAATATTGATGAATGGATGGGAAATAGAAAATTCACCCCGGGCATCACTCCAGTGGCTCTACTCGACAGAGGCTCTAGGAACTAAGGTCAGGTGGCACAAAGCCAGGGTAATCCTATGGGCTAGGCTTGTAAAGGCTCCATGGCCATTTGCCTAGTACATCCTATGAACCTATGAACCTAAGACAACTGCAATCATGGCTGTACACATACACACACACACACACACACACACACACACACACACACACACACACACACACACACACACACACACACACACACACACACACACACACACACACACACACACACACACACACAAACCTGAGAAGTCCTGCAAGAACCTGTATTATATTTTTATATTCTAGTGATGCAGGTGTAGCCTAAATATTGACTTTATAATATTTTGCAGTCTTCCATTTTGTTCAAATATTTTGCAAAGAAATTTGAAAACCAGATTTGGAAGAATTAATTTAACATTTTTTTCTTGTAGTAGTGAACTGTATCACCCTGGAGAGGAGTCACAAAGCCTTGTCATAATGTAGAAGCCTTAACTTGGAAGGTTTCTACATCATGGCATACTTTTCTTATTCAGAGGACGCTGTCCCACTAGTGTTCCCTGGCAGTGGTGGTAGCACAGACAGCTCTCTTTCCAAGGAAACCTGATGCAAATGCAGTAGTGTGGATGAGCAGCTAATGTTAATTAACCATGTATTCTGCCCTTACACTGGCAGCAGCTATTGTTTAATACAGCAGAGTGATGAATCATTCTGCCAATTTTTTTTCTCTAGGTGGAAAAGTTGAATGGTGTCTTTCACATCATTAACTCATTCACTCCTACGGGAGTACTTGTGGCTCTTTCTGTACATACAGGTAAGTATAGTGGAGCAGGCTCTGTGTATGTGTGTGTGTGTGTGTGTGTGTGTGTGTGTGTGTGTGTGTGTGTGTGTGTGTGTGTGTGTGTATATGTGTGTGCGCGAGTGTGTGTGTGTGTGGGAGGGGGCATGAATAAGGCTGACTGTGTGCATGCAAATGTGTGTGCGTGTTGGAGCATTACTGTTGGTGAGTGTTTCTATGAGTGTGTGCAAGTGTGTATGAGCTTGACTGCAGATAGCTGTATGTGCTTGTGCATGGGTATCTTATTATATATGTGTGTGTGTGTGTGTGTGTGTGTGTGTGTGTGTGTGTGTGTGTGTGTGTGTGTGTGTGTGTGTGTATATATATATATTGAAGAGTGATTATACTGACACAATAACTGGACTAGTAGGAGAACACTTGTGTAGTCAGGCCTGACAGTGCAGTGTTCAAATCAGAGACCTGGTAATAAGAAGCTAGTGAGGTGTTCCTCTGTGTGTCCTTAACAAGTCTCTGAATCAGAGATTTTCTCCATTATTCTCATAATAAAACAGCATTCAGTATTCATAAAAGTTAGCTTATGCATGTCAATAGGACTATACTTGAAAAAGAAAAGTTTACCAGCGTCCCATGAATTACTAGCTAGATTTCATGATAGAGGCTATTTGTTTAACATTATTATACAATGGACGTATGATGACACTGATTTTTTAAGTTTTCCCAGGGAGCTTTATTATGTGGTATTGCTTGTAAAATTATATATGTAATGTAATGATATTTTCTGTAAAGTTGATCCTGTATCAACACACTTTGCATATTTATGATTTCACATCAAAATTGTTGGGGGGTATTCAAAAAGATTAATCCCGTAGTTTTACTAGTGCTTTACTGTTTTGCTTTGTGCTGTAACAGCACTACAGACCTGACATAATATTCACAAACATGAGAAAGCCACATGGAGCCGAGGGTCTACTTTCCTTGGTCGAAAACTCATATACTCAGACGTCATTTTCTCAAGACGAAAATAACGAAAACTGAAATTCTGAACCATGCAGTTTTTCCCAGGGCAAGTAAACACTTTCCCAGTGTGGGGAAATATTCAAAATATGCCCTTTTCCCCACTGTGGTATGATCCTGGAATTGGTATATGTGTGTGTGTTTGTGTGTATATATATATATATATATATATATATATATATATATATATATATATAAGATATGGAATACATGCAGTTGGTCGCGCGACCGATCGCCGAACGTCGTTTTTTCCAAACAGAAAAGTCGAATTTCAAGGTGCTGAATGGTCAGAATGTCAAAAAAAACCTCCGAATTCGACATTACAGACCACTCTATCACCTAAACAAGTGCTATCATGGGTCAAAAAGGGGAGGTGTTTTGTGTTTTGACATAATTGTGATCGCAATTATGCGAAGTCGCCGCACTGCTGTCGAACATTTTCCAGTCGGCCATCCACTGGCCGACTAAATGCATGTATTCCAGATATATATATATATATATATATATATATATATATATATATATATATATATATATATATATATATGTATAGGTTTACTATTGAATGTGCGAATGCACTTCGCTCAACGACCTCATCGGCGTGTTTGTGAACGAAACTGCGAAAACTGTTCGCTAGCGAACCAAAACCGCGAAAACTTTGACGATCGACATTACCGGCCGTGCAACACCTCCACACCCATGCTACCATGGGTTGGATAGGGGCGAGGTTTTGCCGTTTGCACATCTGCAGTCGGTGTTGTGGCGATCGCAGTTCCGCGTTCGTGCAAGACGAGTCGCACATGTCGGGATCGACATTTCAATAGTAAACCATATATATATATATATATATATATACATACACACACACACACACACACACACACACACACACACACATACACACACACACACATATATATACATATATATATATATATATATATATATATATATATATATCTACGTACATATATAGATAGATATATATACACACACACGCACACAGACATACACACACACACACACACACACACACACACACACACACACATATATTTAGTTAGGGGGTGTGTGGTAGTGTGCAGGTGGGTTTCAGATACTACTGTGTATTTTCGTGAAGTTTTGGGCAAGTGTTCTTCACCTGGGAAAAATACATAGTTCAGGATTTTAGTTTTTGTTACTTTCGTCTTACAAAAATAAAGTTCTAGTATTTGGCCTTTCCAGCATGCAAAGTGGATCCAGAGCAAAAGCTCATTAATGTCATTGCTTGTATCAGAATTTGCATATTTGTGGCAGTATTTAGTCTGTCTTCAGTGGTGAATGCACTTTTACAGTTCCTTGTCATTAAATTAGTAAGTCATTCACATTAGAAAAATTATCAAAAAATAATGTGATGCACTAAGGGACTATTGTTGTCAAATGGGACAATACCAAAAAGAGGTAAATAGACAAACAAAAATATTTGTAAAAAGATCATATACTGATAAGAAAAAACACTACAAAGATATTCCATTCACAGATCTAAGTTGCACTTGAAAATAGATAGGGATGGACTTTGATTTATGTGGATGAGGAGATTGTTCCAGAGCAGCGGTATCCTTTGTGAGATATACATGTGCTTCCAAACCATTCTGTTGATGTTGCAGAAGAGGTTTAGATTCCTAGACCAAGTATTTCTGATGCCATTTGATTTGCTGATGTGCAGTAAATCAATCTGTACTGGGTCAGAGGATGGCTTTGTAATGCCAGAAATAGGTCACCATATGTAGTCTGTAGGATACCAGCTATAGTGCCAAGGCTTTGAGGTGGTCCATGTAGGACATATTCTTTAGGCCTTGCATCATTTTAGAACAATATCTCTGTGGGTGTTGCAGCTGTTGCATCCATCTGGAAAGATTCTTGCCAAAGTGGGCATTATACTCAATGAATGGTCATGAGGGCTAAGTGAAGGGGAACAATGACACTCCTAGATCTAGATGTAGCCCCTTTGTTTATAAGCTGTGCCATATAGGACTTTCTTATGACAATGGACATAACTTTGTCAAAGGTTAGGTCATACGTTAGTTCACAGCTCTTGGTAACTCAGAATCTTTAAGCCCATGACCATCTAACTTAGGAAATTTTAGTGACTTTACAGTTGTCTGATATGTCTAATGAGGTACATCCTGATGGGCGTGTTGTGCTCAATAGCTGGTCAATCAATGCAGAATATAAGGAAACAATGGCATCATTAGATTTGAACGATATTCCACTGGCTGTGCTATATAGAATGCTTTTCTGACAACTACCATCATGTGATGATTGAGAGGGAATTATCAACCAATGAATCAAGGTCCCTAACAACTTATTCATTTTGAAGTGGGGTACTGTCTATATTGCATGCTGAGGAGAGGAGTTGTGGCAGCTTAACAGATAGCCCTTTATCTAAATACAGCAATGAGAAGTATGCTAATGGTGCTCACCCCATTGGACACTTTTGCCTGTGTTTATCACTGCATATTGGTAGTAAATAATATACTAAACCAAATCTCAATTACTTCATATATTTTTCAGTGGGGGAGGTTCAAAATGACAGTCACTCTTGTTCATACTGTATAGTATGCAGAACGTACTTCACTGTTTTTGGTGATATACTACTGGGTAGCATTTCAGAGTCCCACATTACACTTGATGCCAGGCTATTACTCCTTTCAAATATGTTTTGCCAGACTCATCCTCTAGAGAATTTACATTCAATGGATCATCGCGAAACAAACAGACTTTGGGATTATTGTTTAGTTAAAATATGTTAGTCCCAACTTAACTTTGGTTTGAGTAAAACATTAAGTATTTTCCAGTGTCATTGTATCTGGCCCATCTTTACCACCAGCAGTGTGTACTTTGTGCAATGGGTCTGTTGTTCCAGTTTTCCTTGACTGTTACCATGATTTTTATATGCACAGATTTCCATGTTCCACCATTTTGCATGATGCCTGCTCTGTCTATGCTGCATTCCACTTGGAGATCATAGGATCATCTAAAGAAATACAGCAGAATCTCTCTATATACAGTTATTGATACTAACATAGGAATGGACGAGTACTTGATTATATATCACTGCAAGTTGATAGTAAATAGAGTCTGGCCCCATATCTCTGATATATAGAGACAGACAATAATGCCCAAACTAACATATCCTCCAAAAAACCTCTAGAAACTTCCCAACTAACTTACCTCTCCAAAACAATGTCCATGATACACAGGGACACAATTGGTTTGGGTTACATGACTAGGCTTATAAAGGTCCTGGTGGTTGTTAGTCTATTATATACCTATGAATTTTTGTTAACATGAGACTGAACTCTTCTAATAAGACATTTTTAAGTCCAGTGCTAACCCCCATTTTCATTCTGTTTGGATTTAATTTTTTTTAGGCTTGATAGGGCTGCCAGCTTATTAGGACATAATCATTTGAGACATTCTCAGCTCCCAAATGTGTTGGCTGTATGCTTACATGGTACTGTTAGCTACATGACCAATGTCCATGTAGCCTATGCCAACTATGTCTTGCAGTCATCGGACCAAACAATTTTCTCATTCTATCCACATTGTCCTGCATGAGGAGTTCCTTTGCATCTAAAAAAAATCTTATATTCAGACATGACAATTAGTACCTGAAAACCAACATAACGACAAAACAGAAATAATAACAGCAGTGGTTACTTGTTGCAACAAAGGGCACAGGCAGCATAGCAGGCGCTCATAACTTGGTTCCCTTCCCCACAAATGGTGCAACCCTGGAGGATATTTATATCAGCTAGAGGGACTTGTGGGGCACAGCCACCCACAAAACGTAAGACAACCTATACAGAATAATTTGAGAAACAGGGGAGTTATAAAACAGGAACAAGAAAGTATCGTAACTGCCAAAAATGCAGACTGACCGAAAATATACGTAAATATTTTATTAAACAAAGATTAAAGATTAAGCGTTTTCGTCCAACTGATGTGAACTTCATCTGAATGAAGCCTTCATCCATTGACAGGTTTAAATATACAACAAATGACAGTTAAGCAATTAAATTAAACTGAACAATTATTCAATAAAAACAAGCAAATAACAAAAACCAGTAAGGCATCCATGATAGAAACGTACTTTAATGAGATGAAATAAATAAAATGACAAAATGGATGAGCGCTTTCTCATTATACATGCTTCTTCAGAGCCTAACACAATGCTACTACAACAGCTTCTTATAAAACAAACCATCCTATCACAGAACATCATGTGAAACAGGGGCTATCTCTCTTTACTTATTAAGTTTACACCCACTCAAGGCAGGTATTATGCTTACCTTACTCCAGCATTAATGCCTGGATATCTATGTACTTGTAGTTTCAAAATCCAGTGTAATTCTGCTTGCTCTAAACAGTTGTTAATGCCCCCCCCCCCCAATAGTACTGAAAACACACTGCAGAACTCTAAAGCTGAAGCTATGATCAGGTTGCTCAGTAATATGTTTAGCTAATACATTGTTGATATTCTTAGTTCTAATCTCATATAAATGCCTAGTTACCCTGTCCCTTAACCTTTTAACAGTTTTACCCACGTAAAAGCAAGGGCAGAGATTGCAACTAGCTGAATAAACCACTTGTGTGGTGGTGCAATCAAAATAAAATCTGGGTGTAAACCTGAAGACCATATTGGGGTGGATAAAAACTTGTTGTGTGGTTATAACTTTACAAATTTTACAACTTCTGTAAGGGAAGGTACTCAACCTACTCCCCTTGAATTCTTTACATTGACTGCGATCACACAATAGCTTCTTTAAGCTTCTGTTGTTTGTATAGGTAAAAGTGGGTACCCCTCCAACAACGTCAGCAGTCAGGTGATCTCTCGTAAGGAGATGCCAATTCTTGTTAATGATACTACGTATTATATTCATATCACTAGTATACTTGAAAATAAAAGTTGCTCTACACCTGGTGGAAGGCTTGAGGGTAACTGTAGTCTGGATGACACTTTCAACAGTACCCGTCAGATACTTCCTACTGACCAATATTTCACCATGAATCTTATCTACCATTTTTCCACAGGTGTGAGTGTGTGTGTGTGTTTGTGTGTGTGTGTGTGTGTGTGTGTGTGTGTGTGTGTGTGTGTGTGTGTGTGTGTGTGTGTGTGTGTGTGTGTGTGTGTGTGTGTATATGCCTTCTGTGGAAGGTTGGGCACCAGGCTGGCAACTCAACACCATAAAACTCTACTGCCAATCGTGAGCGGACAGATGATCGGCTATGGTGACCCCTAACCGGGAAAAGCCGAAAGAAGAAGAAGTCTCTATTGTAAAATATCCCTTTCAGTGTACTTAATTCTCTCTTTTGATCTTCCTCCCTAGTACATAATCTAGACATTCTATGGAACTGACTTTTAACTATGTTGGGGAAAACATGCCTAGGATGCATGCTCTCATTGACTAATAGCCCATTTATCCAACATTCGAATATTTGAGTTGTCATTCATTTAAACAGAAAAAAAGTATAGTGAAAGACCAGTTCATCAGAGCAGCCAGAATGACTTCATTGTTTGAAGATGTCCTCAGTGAGATGGACTTCATTGGTAACATGTTTTTACAAAGGGGTCAGCCTCCCTCATTGATTGAGGAGGTTAAACATTTGGTTGTTACACAATGGGGTCACAAGTATAAACCACTTTTAGGTATCTGGCTGGCAACTAAGAAGAATGTAAAGGACACCAGTAATTTTGAGAGGGCTGTCATTTTGCAATATGGTACACACCTTAGTGATGTGAAGGAGATTTTTAAAAAGAATTGGAACATTCTAAGGGGAAATTCTGACATTTACCAACTTTTGGGTCCTAATCCCTCTTTTGTTTATAAAACTGGCTCTAATACAAAAGCTATTTTTGACAAAACAAGTAATACAAGTGGGAGTGCGACTAAGGGTAACAGGACTAGAAGATGTGGGTTCTGCAAGTAATGCCCCTATATATTGGATGCGGAATCCTTGGTCTTGGATACTATTACTAAGAGTAAAGTTTTTTTCATGGGTGGCAATTGTTTATCCAAAAGGGTGGTCTATTTGGCTAAGGGCCTTGACTGCCCATCTTTTTATGTGGGCAAGACCAAAAAGGCTTTACGATGCCGTACACATGAGCATCTATATAGTATTAAGAAAAAGAGTGACAACAATGCACTATATAAACATATGACATCTAGCCCCACATCTTCTGGTTTCCATTTTGCTATCCTGGACCAGGTTTCCTTTAATTCTAGGGGAGAGGACCACAAAATACTCCTGGAAGAGAAAAAGACAAGGTGGCAGCTAAGATTAAATGCATCCAAGACTCCAGGAATTAATGATTATATTTCCCTTTTGCCAGTTTTCAAATTCAGGTCTACTTTGAACAATTAGGATTTTAGTTTTAGTACGTACATTTTATTTTGGTTGGTTCTGAAGAATTTATTACAATTACACATTTGAGATTTGTTCAGTATGAACGTTTAAGTGGTTTATTGTTAGTATATCTATTCGTGAGATGTATTTTTAAGTAAGACCATGAGGTGAATGTATTGCTACTTTAAACCCATTGTGTTTTTATTGAATAATTGTTCATTTTAATTTAATTGCTTAACTGTCATTTGTTGTATATATAAACTAGTGAATGGATGAAGGCTTCATTCTGATGATGTTCACGTGAAGTGGAAAAAAGCGCTTAATCTTTAATCTTTGTTTAATAAAGTATTTACATATATTTTCGGACAGTCCATATTTTTGGCAGTTACGATACTATCTTGTTCCTGTTGTTAGTATTTCTGTGTATTGTTTCACAGAGTTATTCATAACGACAAAGTATGTCAAGGAGTAGCACTTCAGCAGTAAAAATAACCAATTCTAAAGAACACTAAAATAGTGGCAAAAGACTACCATTCCCCCACACTATTTTAGGATTCCCCTTTCAAGGCTGCATAGTTTTTGGGACAAGCAAATCATTACTTATTGCTATAAACTTGGTAATTCACTTGGTACAAAGTTGTGCAAGTTCAGAGTGAGCTTATTCAAGTAGTAGGATTGTGGGTGGAACAGTCCCTACAGTGGGTACAGGGGGACTGCCAAGGTGCATTACTGTTCATTCTTTGTTTTTATTTGTCAGGTTATTATTTCCCATTCATTTTATTTATTTGATATCATTTTTCAACATCTTGCAGGTGTCCATTGTTTATGTCTGGTATTTTGTTTTTCACTGACGTGATTCAGGATTATCAAACAGCCTTTTATGTCTATTGTAAACCCTGATTATGTTGAGTATGGTGTTTGTTAGAAGGAATGCATTCCATCCACTCTATGAAACTTTGTAGTGATGGCACAGTGAGGTTATAGGCTGCACATAATTTGTCATGCAGAAGGTACGGTAAGGTGGAAACCCTCATGACCTATTTAATTTTAGACCCATTTCCATACTGTCCCCTCTATCTAAAACAATGGAAAAATGCACCCACAAACAACTGGTTGAACATCTAACTAGCAACAACCTAGTATCCCCTTCAAAACATGGCTTTCGACCATCCCACTGTACCATTACTGCCCTAGTCTCCTTCACAAATTTTATCTATAATGCCCTAGATAGTAACCTGATATATCAGTCCTGTTACTAGATGTCGCAAAAGCATTTGACAGTCTCTAGAATGCTCTGATGTCACCCCAACCTGGTTCACTAGTTACTTGGAAAGCAGACAGCAATCCATAAAATGGCAGAATAACCTCTCCAGCTTTCTCCCAAATAACATAGTAGTGCCCCAAGGATCAATCTTAGGACCCCTACTATTCAACATTTTTATAAATGACCTACATAAAGGTCTCTCTGGCTGTACTACCATATAATATGCAGACAATTAAACCATAATCTGTACCTCCAATAACTTCTCTGACTTCCAAAAGTTAACACAAAAGGCCCTTACATCCATAGAACACTGGCTAAACCAATCATAGCTATTACTTAACACTAATAAATCTAAGCTACTCATCTTTGCATCTAAATCTGTTCCCACAGACTTTACTATATTCTCAATAAACAAAACCCAAATAGAGTTAGTAAATCAGGCCAAACTGCTAGGAATTACTAACGACAGCAAACTTAGCTTTGACTTGCATATTAATAATGCAATATAAAAGACTCAGTTCAAATTAGGCAAACTTTACAGAAACAAACAATACTTAGACAAGTCCATCCAAATAAAACTTTCAAAAAGGCTTCTCCTTCCAACTTTTACTATATGAGTCTCCTATCTTCATCAACAACTCTTTGCAACACAAACTGCAGTCCTGTTATTATAAGACTGCAAAATTTGCATCAGCCCAACCAAATAAGACCCAACATTGCCAGGCACTAGAGAACTAAGCTGGCTAGAATTTGCACATCACCTACATTACACACAACTTACCTTTGCCCTTAAACTCATTTATAAACCTGAGTGTTGCCCTTTCCTGAAAAATATCATTGAACCTTATGTCCCATCCAAAACTCTACACGCTAACAACAAACACCTACTTAAAGTATCAAAACCTAGTAAAAGAGCAAGTAGCTGCCTCTATTCCCATTCCATAACTAAACTGTGGAACGCCCTCCCATCAGTTACAGAATTAGACAACATAATCTCATTTAAAAGAAAACTAAAACAACATCTTATTGATAACCCCAGCTGCACATGCAACACATATCCACAGCCTCCTTAATCTAGGAAAACTGTTTCACATAGCAAATATACTTATGTATATGTCATTATGTTACACCATATGAGTTATCCCTAATCTTTAGTATCCTATTCCACAGATCTATACAACTATCTTAACTTCTCCCCAGGCCTCCACTGAAAATGGGTCTCAAGCCCAGTGGACTTTCCTGGTCAACAAATGTCAATAAATAAATAAATTATGCATTGTGGTGAGTTGCATAAACAAAGTAGATATGAAAAAAATACTGTGCCTGTGTATATTAAAACAGCTTTAGAAGAGTTCAGATTTTACAGTTGTGAACTAAATTCGCTTAAACTATTCTTGAATAAGCTTAACTTCTGTGTTGCTTCAATAAACTTGTGTTCCTGCTGAGTTCTTGCCTGCCTTGCTGACTATGACACTTTTTGGATTATTCTTGAATAAGCTCACTAAAATTCTTTCTGTGTGGTACTTAAGCTGAACAGGTTTTACAAATGACCTCCCTGGAACATTGTTTGTACATCAGGACCAGGGATAATTCTGTAACAATGTGGAACAATAGTCTGTCTTTTCCATGTGTCTGCTATTGAAAGCTGACTTAGCTGTTGAGCGCTTCTAATGTAACAGTGCACCTTTTTTCTGTCACGTTCTGATTAGTCCTCCCCCACCAACAGTAATGCATCCTGTACTGCTCATCCAAGGACATAATTGTGGTGCCCTTTTCTCATATAACAAACAGCGGTATGCCCCTCCACAGCCATAAACTGAATGGGATATTATGTGAACAGCCCATTAATGAGCAGCTATATCCACTACATTTTTCCCATTTGATGTTTGCCGAAACCACCAAGCAACTGTGTTGCAGAAAATAATTTAAAAAAATCACATTTGCATCTGCCTTCAAAGTAAAATATGCAAAAAAAAAAAAAAGAAAAGAAAAACAGTTGCTCATATAAGAACTTCTTCTCTGTATTTTCTTTTCTACATTTTAAAGTGATAGCAACATGGGGCTGTAAATAAAAGAGCACAGAGAGGAAACTGTTAGCATTTCCTGAGTGTTAAATTATCCTTCTCCCAAGGTACTGAAACCTGAGCCTCAGCATAAAACTGCCTAAATGTAAACAACAGGATCACATGGACCTACAAGCTTAATCAAAACAATGAGAGCTGGAGGGAATCTTGACACTCACCCTTTAAATTTTGATGGTGAATTTACTAGGGTCTGATAGTGGCATCCAGTCTAATGAGTCTGATGTCTTGTTATATTGTGTTGGGCTATGAATTAGGTGCATGAAACCATCTAAGTTCATGCTGGATGTAGAGGAGTCACAGGTTATGTCCAACCAATTAATATTTACATCAACTAGTAGTATTTTTTTCTTATGGAACTGTTATGGCTGTCCAGTGTGGGATATATTCTAATGTAGCTGTACTGTGAACAGGAGGGATGTAAAGGATGATAATACATAATTGTTTATATTTGTTTATTTTAAGGAAAGAATAAGAATCTCTTCTGAGCTGAATTTTGGTATTAGTTTGTTATAGGGGGGGGAAGTGGTATTTATTGACAAATATTAAAGTAATACCACCACCTTTCTTCTTTATATGGTCATTATGCTGGATGATACAGCTGGTGGGTGTAATTTCAAAGCAGTTTATGCTGGGTTTAAGCCATGTTTCAGCTACTGCAAGAATATCAGCCTTGTGTTGGGCAATCCAGCCAAGTAGTTCAGTGATTTTTTTTCTTATGCTTCTGACAGGTAAACAGTTCAATTACTGGGGGTGGGGTGGGGGGGTTGACCATTTTTGGGATAGAGTAGTAAGTGGAAGGAAATTACCTTGATGTTGATTGTGATAGCTAGGGCCACGATTGTGGTGAATGTCTCCTTTTAGTAGGAATTTAGTACATTAGGGTATTATTGATTTTTGGTTTTGCAGAGTATTTTTTCACTTAATTTTATTTTGATTTGAGTTGAAATTTATTTAATTGGTCTACATTTGGAGTAAAAAGTGAGGAGCATTATTAAAAAGGCTGGTGTGATGTGTGGAGAAAGTGGGGGATACAGCTAGGGTGTTGAGACCAAGTTGGATAAATGCTGAGAGTTATTATGGAGTCACGGTAGAACGATCAGCAGGAGGAGAAGAATAGAGAATAAGCTGAGGAGTAGCATGATTAAGTGTATTTTACTGATTGCAGGTAGGGGGAAGTAGGAATCCAGAAGGAAGAGAGAAGTATTGATGTAGGATATTGCTGGTAGAGTCTGAAAGCCTGTAGAATGCAGGAAGGAAGGAAGTATTTTCTATGAAGGAAGAGAGTTAGCTTGTCCTAGTATCTCCTTTTATGTTTCTGAAATGTTCAAAATACAGTGGTTTGAAGGACAGAATATCAGGTTGTAGTTAGGATAGAAAGTAGTGAGGATTTATTGGGGGAAAGTGGAAGCTAAAATGTAGAATAATAAAATAAATACTGTTGGGAAGGGGCCTGAGTATAAATGGATATAGTGCAAAGGAGGATGGGAGGGAGAAATGTTACTGAGAATGATGCTAAATGTTAGAAGTTGGGAGATATGAAACTAGAAAGAAAAGAGTTTGTATGACAACAGCAAAGCTGTTTGAGAAGGTGTGATGATATAGGCAAGTGCCAGCTGGAGTTTTGTGAAGAAGGATATATCCTTTGAATATCAAACTGATTTATACAAGATGCTTGTGTTACAAATGTATTAGAACTGTATGCCATTTGTATAGCAAACTGATTTATACAAGATGTTTGTGATGAAAATGTATTTGTGAGCTTTGCTTGTGTAGAAATGTATAAACAGTGCAACCTGCTGAAATGAATAGAAATGCACAGTAGAGAGTCGATTATCCGAACACTGATTATCCTTAACATCAATTATCAGAACCAGCCTTCCAAAGTTTTCGGGTAGGAAAAGTCATAGTCTGAATATGTAAACATTATACATATTTGTTTGAGCATGTTTTTTGATTTTGTAGCCAGCTCATGCGTGAAAAATATTCTTTTTTTTCCACTGAAATCACTGAATTGTTGAAAAGTGCATTCCTGCATGCAAAAAAAAAAAACAAGATTTTAGAAGATTTTTATCCGGTTTAGTTATATGCTTGATTATCCAGTTTGCTTAGCTGAACTACCCTAGGTCCCAATTAGTTTGGATAATCGACTCTCTACTGTACATGGATTAATGTAACTGAATTAAATGTACATGTTTTAATAGAGGACACTAGGACGGTGAATGGTTAAACAGCTAACTTATTTTAAGGAAAATAAGGGAAATGTAAATGAGCTGTTAAACCATTAAATCACACCCCACTCTGATGAATAGGACTGGAGATGGTAGGTCTGGGATGAAGCCTTTGTTCCTTAGCTCAGTAAAATGAGGGGAGGCCCCAGGCACTGTCATAAACATTTGGATGTGTATTGTAGCCATCTAGGCTTAATCCCTGTCTCAGCTTCAAAGGGAATACTGTGAGAACCTAGAGTCAGGTGCCCAGATGAGGTCATTCTGTCAGCCCTCTTGGAAATTATATTTTAGATGTTACAAAAAGAACTCTCAGAGTAATGAATATTCTGTTTGGGAAACCTACCTAGAAAAACCCTCACCCACAGTATCTTGCCTTGCGGTAGTAAGTAACTTAACTAGGGAGTTGTAAAATTCTTTTAGATTCAGTCAGGAATATAGTGAAGCTTAGTTCAGAGAGTGTTTTTCTTTATTTGTATGAGTCTGTCCATCAGTGTTAATTTAAATATTTTCTGTGACTTGAATTCTGTGGTTTACTGTAAATATATTCAGTACTTTAATGCTCTTTTATTATTTATTATTAAATATATTTAACACTTTTATTGTGGCTGGTCCTTGTAAAAAGTATTTAACTTTTCAGAGTACTTATAATTATTTGGTGACACTGTGTGGGCCACTCCAGAAGGCCTAACCATCTTGGTGAACTATTACCATTTGTATTAGTACTAATATTACACAATATAATTGGATACCCTTTCTAAGAGCCTTACAGTAGCTGACTGGTGGTAGTGAATCTACCTTACAGTCTGGGATGAGTTGGTAGAGTGGGTAATCTGTGCCAGCCTTTCACAGATGGATATTTATGTGTGTGTGTGTGTGTGTGTGTGTGTGTGTGTGTGTGTGTGTGTGTGTGTGTGTGTGTGTGTGTGTGTGTGTGTGTGTGTGTGTGTGTGTGTGTGTGTGTGTGTGTGTGTGTGTGTGTGTGTGTGTGTGTGTGTGTGTGTGTGTGTGTGTGTGTGTGTGTAAAATTAAATCTTAAAGAGTGTGTGTGTCAGCTACTTGGGGCAGGGACATGAAGCACTGGGTTTACAGAGAGGGTGCTGAAGGATTTGGTTTGAACACTTAGCTGAGGACCTGATGCTACAGCTGTACCAGTGGGGAGTCTTACTGGGGATCTGGAGGGAGACAGATATAGAGACACCCATACCTCAGGCTGAGTTTGGTCCCTGTGTGCTCTTATGGGAAGTTTTACTTGTTGCAGAGAGGTCTGCAACTGGAAATACTGAATGTACTCATTTGCATTCCAGGTGCACGTACCTCTACAGTGTCAGTGGTGAGGATTCAGGCTCCTTGACTACTGGCCCAGCATGGGGGATGTCACCTTTCGGTGCCCATCACATACTGGTAGCAGGGGTGGGCATCACATATTTGGTTGGCAATGGAGGGATCATCACATGCTCACACATTGTTGAGCAGTGGTGTGGATATTGAATTCCTATAGCCTGTAAGCAATGGTCACTAAAAAGTTGTTTATACTCTCAAGCAGCTACATAGTGGACAGTCAGAGTTTCATATTACAATATTTTATTTATTTACTTTTTGTTAGCTTAGTTAGTGAGGGAGAGCAGGCAAGGATGTCAGCAGAGGATTATGGCAAGCTGACAAGGAACCAGTTGGCTGAGATGTGACAAGCCAAAGGACTGCTGCGTGCCAACCTGACTAAAGGGGAAATGTCTGCAGCCTTAATCACAGCTGCATCACAGACCAGCAACCATGAAGACAACCAGACTGGCATTGGGGATGTACAGCTCTCAGAAACAGGGCAGTTCAACTTTTCCTCAGAGGACTTAAAAATCTGTCTAGAGTTAAACAGACTTGAACTGGAGGCCAAATGTTTGGAACTAGAATGATCAGAAAGTCTGCGGCATTTGGACACTGATGAAAATGAAAAACTGCAGCATCTGGAGGAGGAGGAAGAAAATGAGAGACTGTGGTGTCTGGAGGCTGAAGAAAAGGAGAAGCAGCATCAACATAAGAGGGAGATGCTGACTCTTCGCCGGGGTCATGTAGGCAATGGGGAAGGAATAGCCAAACCCCAGAAGCAATAAAGGTCAGTAAATTTCTTCCACAATTTACACAGGGTGATCATTTTGATAGTCTTATTCATATACTTGAAAGGGTATGTAAACAGTAGAACGTTGACCAAGAGCTCTGGGTACAGTTCCTGACCCCCTTACTCCATGGGAAAGCTGTAACTGCTGTTTCTAAATTGTCTGATACTGATTCTTTAGATTATGATAAAGTTAAGCACTGTTTATTACAATGTTTAAATTAATACCTGAAGCTTACAGAAAACAGTTTTGTCAGCATAGACACAAGGCAGATGAAAGTTTGTGATTATTTTCCTGAACTAAGCACTTATTTTTATTGGTGGATGAGTGGATATCAGGTCACCACTTTTCAAAGGCTGGCAGATCTTTTGGTGAGGAAACAAGCCCGTAGCACTTTGCCTGAGGATATGAGAATCTGGATGACAGACATTGAATGGAACTCTGCAGATGAGTTGGGTGAAAAAGGAGACCTATACCTAGCAAGCAGGGCATCACTGCAAAGGAAAGGGATAGCCAGTGCTGCACATGAATCTAAGGGAACCCATGGTGGGCAGCTTAAACTGCCCCAACAAAGTCCACCAGGAACATGGGAAGCCATTAGTTCAGGAACACAGCCAGGACCAAGGATTAAATGTTTTAAATGTAACCAGTGGGGCCATGCAACATGCAGATGTCCACAGAGGCATAGTGGGGAACACAAGGTAGGGAGGACAGCAAGTGGGAATAACAGAATGCCAGTGGTAAGTTGTCTGGAGACAAGAGGTGTACCAAACTACCAGCAGAGTTTACATCTGATCTTGGCAGATAGAAAACAGGCCACTGCCAAGACATTGACAGCCTCAGATATAACCATTCTCAAGCCTGCAGTGGTTAAAGAGTATCAGTACTTGATTGGGCAGTCCACACCAGTCAGAGCTTTTGGAGGGATCCCATTTCAAATGCCTTTGGCCAGGGTTCACCTTGACTGGGAGAGTGGAAAAGGAAGCAAGCAAGTAGGTTTGTTTGAGGATATCCCTGCAGATGTTTTGACAGGAAATGATTTTTGATAATGCAGTACTTTGTGTGCATGCAGTGACATGCTGTTTGGTTTGGAGACAGGCCTGTAGATCTGGTAGCCTAGCAGAGACCAAGTCCAAGATAGACTGCACTCCTGAAGCCAGGACTGGTGATGTGGCTAATTCAGGGAAGGAGCCACCCTGTAGCATTGAGACTGAAGGTGAGCCACAGATGCTGGTAGGTACTGATGTTCCCTTGGACAGAGTGACTGCAAGGGCAGAGGTGAGTAGTAGTACCCAGGCTGGCAGTGAGTCACCACTGTCAGAGGATAGCGGACTTACTGTGGAAGGGGAGCTAGGAAGGGTTACAAAGATAGAGTTCAGACAGGCTCAGCTCTCAGACCCTACAATAGGAGGCTTGAGGGAAGTAGCCAGGAAGACACCTGATTCTCAAGGAAAAGGGGAATCTGTATACTGGAACAAAGGGTTACTGTATAGAGAGTGGACCCCTGATGGAGCACTAGAAGATGAGGTAATACAGCAGTTAGTAGTGCCTAGCGCCTACTGTCTGGCACTTCCAGCCATAGCACATGATATTCCCTTTGTAGTTCATATGGGCATAAAGAGTACCAAGAGACATATTATACAGAACTTTTATTGGTCTTGGATTGCCAGAGATGTAACAGGGTACTGCAGGACCTGTGAGCAGTGCCAAAAAGTAGGCAAGGCAGAATACAAGGTCAGAGCTCCTTTAATGCCTTTGCCTGTGATTGAGGAACCATTTCACATGGTAGCTATTGATATCGTGGGGACTTTGAGTACCCCAAGTTCCACAGGGAAGAAGTACATCCTAGTGGTAGTAGATTATGCTACTAGATACTCTGAGGATTTGTGTCTGTCCTCCATCGAGGTAAAGAAGGTGGAAAATGCTCTGGTAGAGATTTTCAGCAGGGTAGGTTTCCCATGAGAAATAGTGACTGACAGAGGTGCCAATTTCATGTCAGACCTGCTGGCTTGTCTCTAGGAATTCTGTGCGGTGAAGCACCGAAAGACCACCCCCACCACCCCTAGACTAATGGTCTTGTGGAGTGTTTACATTCTACACTAAAAACCATGCTATGGGCATTTGCAGACCAGTTTAAGAGAGTTAGTGGGACAGATATTTGCCCCATCTATTGTTTGCATACAGGAAGGTTCCCCAGGAATCCACAGGTTTTTCACCATTTGAGTTAATGTATGGGCACAGGGTGAGGGGACCTCTAGATTTGATTCGTGATGAGTGAGAGGGTGAGTGAATCCCACAAGGAGTCTGTTTTGCCATATGTCCTAAACTCAGAGCAAAGCTTAGGGAGCTCTTGGCCTTGGCCCAGGAGAACATGACAGGAGCCCAACAGCAGAAAAAGGTCTGCTATGACAGGAATGCTTCAGCCAAAGAGTATGCTGTGGGGCAGCAGGTGATGGTTCTCATTCCTGTTAGACACAATAAACTGCAGGCAGCTTGGGAGGCACCCTTCAAGGTAGTAAGGAAGGTCAGTGATGTTAAGTACATGGTAGAACTTCTAGGCAGGAGGCAGGGGCACAAATTGTACCATGTTAACATGATGAAGCCTTACCATGATAGAGAGGCCCTTGTGCTGAGTATTTACAGTGGATGGCAGGAGGAGTCTAAGGAGGATCTGGTGACTGATCTCCTCAGTGAGGCTCAGAGTGATACCTCAGTGGATGTGGTAGCAATGTCCCAGTGGTTATCCCCTACGAAGGTTCTAGAAATCCGAGCAGTGTACAGGAGTTTGGGGTCATGCTCACTGGGAAACCAGGGTGCACCACCATGTGGATACAGGGCTCTGAAGGCCTATAAAGCAGGACCCTTACAAGGTGCCTGAGCGAGTCAGACAGACTCTGGGGGGGGGGGTACAGGAGATGTTGAAACTGGGAGTAATCTAGGAGTCTAGCAATCTCTAGCCCTCCCCAGTGCTGCTGGTGCCAAAGAAGGATGGCAGCACCAGGTTCTGTGTGGCCTACAGGAAACTAAATAGTCACACATAGTCAAATGCTTACCCCATGCCTAGATGCCTAGATCAGATGAAGCTTTAGAGCAGCTGGGTGGGGCTAAGTATATGACCACCACTGATCTTACCAAGTACTGCTGGCAAGTACCCTTGACTCCCAGCGCTGCAGAGAGGTCAGACGTTTTGACTCCTTTCAGTTTGCATGAGTTCCCAAAGATGCCCTTTGGGATGAAAAATGCCCCAGTGACTTTGCAGAGGGTGGTAGATTGTATCCTAGGAGGAGCAGAAGATTATGCCCTTGCTTACCTGGATAATACTGCCATCTGCAGGCATTCCAGACAACAGCACCTTCAGCATGTCAGGGAGGTACTAGGCAGACTGCAGAGGGCAGGGTTGATCATTAAACCCAGTAAGTGTCAGGTGGGTATGGCAGAGGTCTCCTACCTGGAACACAGAGTGGGGTGTGGTAAGATCAGACCAGGACCTGCCAAAGTGGAAGCCATTCAGGCATGGCCTTCCCCTATTACCAAAAATCAGGTGAGGGCACTCTCATGTAGAGTGAGGGACTATAGAAAGCTTGTCCCCAATTATAGTACCCTAGCTGCTCCCGTCACAGACCTGACAAGGAAAAACAGGCCAGATAAGTTAGTGTGGACCCCAGAATGTGAGCAGGCATCCCAGAAGCTTAAAGGAGCTTTGGGAGGACCCCAACTCCCCTTGTTAGCCAGTCCAGATTACATCAATGAATTTGTTGTGCAGGTGGATGCTTCAAACCATGGGGTGAGGGCTGTATTTACCCAGGTCTACTCAGAGGGAGAAGAGTACCACCCGTTGGTATATCTCAGCCATACACTCCAGCCCAGAGAGGAATGTTATGCAGCTGTAGAAAAGGAATGCCTAGCCATAGTATGGGCACTGCAGAAGCTTCAGCCTTATCTGTATGGAAGGAAATTCACTTTAGTTACAAACCACACTCCCTTAACATGGCTACATAGAGCCAGACAGCAAAATGCCAAGTTTTAAAGGTGGAGCTTAGGAAATACCAGCGCAGGTGGGCTCTCAAGACAGGGAATGGGGTAACATATTCCCAAATAGGCTTACTTCTCTCAAACCACATTTCTCAGGGGTGACTTGAAAAACTAGCTTGAGTCCTCGGAGGGGGGGGGGGGGTGATGATATGGGAAGGGCCAGCTGGAGTTTTGTAAAGAAGGATATGTCCTTTGAATATCAAACTGATTTATGCAAAATACTCATGCTGAAAATGAATTTGTGAGCTTTGCTTGTGCTGAAATGTATAAGCAGTGTACCCTGCTGAAAAGAAAAGAAATGTACATGTATTTTATTTATTTTTATTTTTACATTTGTTGATTGGGATGGTCCAACTGAGCTGAGTAGCCCTTTTTCAGTGGAGGCCCAGGGAGGAAAAGCTCCGCAGTAAACAGTCATTACAAAGCTTTAGTATTTTACAGTGCATACACAGACTATATGTATAATTATACAGAGGTATCAGATAAGTAATGAATGAATAGAAGCATTTTACAATAAAAATAATATTAATATTAATAAAAACAACAAAGATTATAAATTTATGTAGTTATTTCCATAATATATGAATTAGAAGAGGAAATTAGATATGGACATGTAAAGAGAAACTATGCAGAGGTTATTGCTGATAAGATTGTAATTTTGAGTTATAACCCACAAGAGGAGGCATAAAGAGATCTTACATTTAGTGTAAAGTAAAGTAGGGGTCAAGTAGAGGACAGATAGAGAACTGTCTCTGTAGATAGTGAGGTGGTTTAAGGAGGATGAGTGCAGAGGCAGGTCCAATGAATTTTTAGGTATTCTTTGGTGGCTGTTTTGAACCGATTAGGATGTGTAAGGGACCGGATTTCTAATCGCAGTTTGTTCCAAGATACGGTGGGATTGTAGCTATAGAGGTTACATCCTATTTTGGTCTTAGGTTTATATATTTGTAGCAGGTTTTGATCAGAGCTACGCAGAGACCTAGTGGGGGAGGATTGAGAGATGAGAGGAGATAAGCTAGGACAGAAAGATTGCAGGTATAGAATTGAGTGAATTATTTGTAGCTGAGTGAGAAGGAGCAGGTGGGGTAGTTCTAGCCAGTCTAAGTATCTTAGTGAAAGACAGTGATGTGATTTATAAGTTGGTGTGCAGCAAATCTAGCAACCTTGTTATATGTAGATTCTAATTTTGCTAGGAGAGTAGAGTTAAGATTAGTGAGAATTTGTGAGCTATACAATAGGCTGGGTAGAAGGTATGAGTGTGAGAGGGTTACTTTTGCTTTGTTTATTAGAAAATTAGTTTTGATAAAGAAGGCCAAGTTTTTGATGTGTCTTTTTAATACAGTTATTTATATGTAAGTCAAACTTAAGTTGGTCGTCTATTGTTACTCCAGAAGTTTTGTGCTAGATTCAACATTGATGGAAGTGTTATCGAGGGACAGTATAGAGGAAGTTGACTTAAGGTGGGTGAGGTTTTTGGGAAGAAAGAGTAAGAAGTTTGTTTTTTCAGGGTTAAGAATTAACTAGTTATCGTAGAACCAGGATTCAACTGATATGAAGGATGCTTGAGTAGCAGAGATAAGGTCAGAGGGGGTGTCAGTGATGGTGATGACTGTAGAGTCATCTACATATTGAATAAGGGATGACTGAGGACAGGAGGTATAGAATAGGTTAGTGAAGATATTAAAAAGTAATGGGCCAAGGATAGATCCTTGGTGGAAACCCATTTTCACTGGGAGGGGAGGGGAGGGGAGAGGGCAGAGAGCCATCTCACTGATTGCTGATGGTCAGTGAGATATCTGGAAAACCAGGTGATAGTAGAATAAGAGAAATTAAGGTTAGACAGTTTAGCCAGTAGAAGAGGGTGGGAGACCGTATTGAAGGCTTTCAAGAGGTCAAGGAATAGGCAAGAGACAAGTTTATTGTTGTCTCTGGCCTAAGAAATAGTGCTACTGAAGGATATTAGGGCGGTTGTAGTGCTGTGTTTTGGATGAAAGCCATGTATTAGTGTAAATGAATTAAATGTGTATGTTTTAACAGAGGACACTGGCACAACGAATGGTTAACCAGCTAACTTATTTTAAGGAAAATAAGGGGAATGCAAGCAAGTTGCTAAACCATTAAATTAGCACCCCACTCTGATGAACAGAACTGGGACAAACAGGTCTGAGATGAAGCCTTTGTCCCTTAGCTCAGTAAAAAGAATGGCAGCCCCAGGCACTGTCATAAACATTTAGATGTGTATTGTAACCGTCTAGGCTAAATCCCTGTCTCAGCTTCAAAGGGGGACATTGTGAGAACCTACAGTCAGGTGACCAGATGAGGTCATTCTGCCAGCCCTCTTGGAAATTATATTTTAGATATTACAAAGAGAAATCTCAGACTATTGAGTATTCTGTTTGGAAAGCCTTAATAGAAAGACCCTCACCCACAACATCTTGCCACATGTTTGGGCAGAGTTGGTAGAGCAGGTAATCTGTGCCAGCCTTTCTCAAAGGTGTGTGTGTGTGTGTGTGTGTTTTTGTGTGTGTGTGTGTGTGTGTGTGTGTGTGTGTGTGTGTGTGTGTGTGTGTGTGTGTGTGTGTGTAAAATTAAAGCTTAAAGAGTGTGTGTTTCAGCTACTTGGGGCAGGGACACAAAGCACAGGATTTACAGAAAGGGTGCTGGAGAACTTGGCTTGGACACTGCTGAGGACACATATTTGACTAATTAAAGCTAATACACAACAAGGCCCTTCATTCTAAGTTTGCTTACACTGCACAATGACAATATTCTCAGTGTAAACTTTTGCAGAGGTGGGCCTTGTGGCAGAGCTCCTGCAGTTTCAGGGTCAGAGATGGATGTAGTGACCACAGGCTCTTCACTGTGAAGGAAGATGGTGACTGTGAATGTGGAAACCAAACTGGGGGAAGCTTTACAAATATTTTTATTTATTTTATTTATTTTTACATTTGTTAACCTGGTTAGTCTGTCTGGGTTCTTAGTAGCCCTTTTTCAGCAGAGACCCAAGGAGAAAAGCTCCCAAAAAAAAAGTTTAAGTAAACAAATAGTAAGAACAAAGATAATAAATACAGATCACATTTTAAGTATACATACTTCTGAAGTAATTACATAACATGCAATAAAGGAATATATAGAATGGATAGAAATACAATACATATATGGACATTTTCACGTAGTATAGCAAGAAACTAAGTAGAAATATGGTAAGACTAATGTCAATACACTGCTGAACCAAGGTACTAGGCATGAAGTAAGTAAATATACAGATAAAGCTGTGTGAACTTTGGAAGTTAATAAATAAAGGGATTATGGGAATTGAGTGTAACATCAGCTAACTAGTATGGAATATGATGGAAAAAATGTGCAGGTAGTAGTAAGAGAGAGAGCTAGAAGTGATACAGTTAAGTTAGATTATCCCTGAATGTTTCTTGGGTATTAGTTTAGAGCATGAACATATCCAATTTGATAGGAAAAAAGATTTAAGCTGTTTCTTGAAGACATTTTTGTCTTTAAGTAGTCTAAGGGCTAAAGGGAGTGTGTTCCAATTTTTTGCAACTGAGTGACAATAGAGTATTTTCCCCAAAGGTTTTGCTTGGCTTATGAACTTCAAGAAAATATTGATTAGTACTTCTTAGTGGGCATTGAAGAGTATAAAGTGTCAAAGAATTTTCAAGGGATGGGCACGATTTAGGATTGTTTAGTATATTGTGGGCTATAAGGAGTTGGGATTGGGGCAGTAAGTTGGAAAATTCAGGCCAGTGTAAAGCCTTTAATGAGAGGCAGTGATGGGATTTGTAAGGTTGATTTGCAGCAAATCTGGCTACTTTGTTATATGTGGTTTCTAGTTTGGACATTAGGTTACTCTGTAGATGGGTAAGAATAGGTGAAGCATAGAGTAGGGTTGGTAGAAGCAGGGACTGGGCAAGGGATGGCCTGGATGCACAGGGAAGAAAGTTTTTGTGACGGCAAAGCAGACCTAGTTTTTGGTGTTTTTTTTTTATTGAGCTATGAAAGTGATGGTTGAATTTAAGTTCATCATCAATTATTGCTCCAAGGAGTTTTGTTTGGGTGTCAGCAGAAATTTTAGTTCCATTAAGGGATGTTACGGAAAAGTTCTGTTTTGCATGTTCCAGATTTTTAAGTAGGAAAAGTAGTAGCTTAGTTTTGCTCGCATTTAGCAAGAGTTGGTTGGATTGTAGCTAGTTTTCAACTGGGTGGAGTGAGTTTTGTGTAAGGGATTGAAGGTTTTCTGTGTTGTCAGCAGAGCTGATGATGGTCGAGTCATTGGCATACTGAATAAGAGTGGACTGAGGGCAGGATGAGAAAAGGTCATTGGTAAACACATTGAAGAGGAGAGGGCCCAATATTGATCCTTGTGGAACCCTTGTCCTAACTGCTAGAAAGGGGGAGTAGGAAGAGTTCCATCTAACAGCCTGGTGTCTATTAGTGAGGTAATCACAGAACCAGGAGGTGGTGGAGTTTGAGAAGCCTAGGTTGGAGAGTTTATGGTAAAGTATGGTTTGAGATACGGTGTTGAATGCTTTTGACAGGTCCAGAAAGAGGGCTGATGCTATTTTGCTATTATTAAGAAAAACAAAAAAGTACCAAAGCTAACATAGCTGAAAGTAAAACAATAAACTTTAATGCACACAAAAGAGTAAGCGCTTTCACGGTGTGCTCTCACCACTTCATCAGACGGTGAGAGCACACCCGTGAAAGTGCTTACTCTCTTTTGTGTGCATTAAAGTTTATTGTTTTACCTTCAGCTGTGTTAGCTTTGGTACCTTATTTTTTCTTAATGTACTGTTACTGTACCGATCTATTTTTATTCTCAGCATACTTTTTATACTATTTTGCTATTATCCCTGACTTGAGCAATGTTATTAGTAAAGGATACAAGAGTGGTAGCTGTGCTATGTGTGGAGCGGATGCCATGTTGAGTTAGTGTGAGTAGGTTTTCTTGTAACAGATGATTAAGTACTTGCTTATGGATACACTTTTCTAGTATTTTGGAGAGAGGAGACAGTATGGCAATTGGTCTGAAATTGATTGGCTCAGTGGAGTTTCCTCCTTTATGAAGAGGTACTACAAAAAATTTCTTCCAAATTTCAGGGACTTTCCCTTCTTTTATGGATCTATTAATCAGGATAGATATGGGGTAAGCTAGAGATGTAGCTGCATGTTTAAGGAATAATGGTGGAAGGTTATCAGCTGAGGGTGAACCAGGTTTTAGTTTAGTTAAGAGCAACTTGATATAAGAGGTGGGAACAGGTGATGGTAAGAATGAGAGTGAGGGTGAGAGAGGTGAATCAGAGGTGGATGAATATGTAGATGGATTGAAAGAGGTGTGGGTGGAGAAGTTAGTTACAATTAAGTTTTCAATGGTTTCATAGGTTCATAGGTTCATAGGTAGGTACTAGGCTATCGGCCCTAGGGCCCATACAAGCCTAGCCAAAAAATGTACCCTGGCTTTCGCCACTCAAGAAAATTATTTTCCTGTGCCCCTGTCGAGCAGAGCCACAGAAGTGATCCCCGGGGTGAATTTCCCATTTCCCATCCAATCATCAAGATTTTTCTTGAAGAGTGCTAATGAGGAGCTCTGTTTGACATAGATAGGTAGTCTGTTCCAGAGTATGGGAAGTCTCTGGGACAGGAATCTATCTCTCCAGCATGTTCTGTTTATTGTGGTGACAAGGTTTAGATCTCTAGAGCGTGTAGCTCAGAGGGATTGGGATTTCTTTAAGTGGAGCATGTCCAACAGCTCTGGGTTTGACATAGCTTTGTATGTTAGGCAGAGATCACCCCTGAGTAGGCGATATGTGATGGAGTAAAGCTGTAGTTTTTTAAGACGGTCTGCGTAGGGCTTCTGTTTGAGCCAGTAATCCTCTTTGTGAGGTATTTCTGTGGTCTTTCCAGTTTTTGTAGATGTCTTGTGAGGTACATACCAAAAGGGGCGTTGTACTCTATAATGGGTCTAATGAGTGATGAGTAGAGGGGAACAATGACCTCTTTTTTTCTGGATAAGAATCCTTTTGTGATTAGATGAGCCACGTAGAAGGATTTCCTGACCACTGTGGCAATGTGATTATCAAAGGAGAGACTACTGTCCACCTGTGTCCCAAGGTCTCTTATCACATTTTCGGCATTAAGTAGACTACCAGCTATGTGGTAGTTCATGGGTACAGAGTTTTTACCAAAGGGGATGACAATACACTTTTGGCATTGAGCTTCAGGCCATGGCTTTGACACCAGGTATCTGTCTCACTGAGGCCCTTTTGTAGTTTGTCCACATCGTTAGGAGTTTCGATTATGGCTCCTAGTGTGCAGTCATCTGCAAACTTTGTTAGCCAAAGACCTTCTGTGTTAGCCTGCACTTCAGAGAAGTAGATACCAAACAGGAGAGGACCCAGGACTGAACCCTGTGGTACTCCACTTGTCACTGGTCTGATGTCGGATTTGGAATCCATTAATTTCACAGTGTGGGTTCCGTCTGTGAGCCAGTTGGCAACCCATCTTGTGACATAGGGATTTATACCTAGTTTAGTTAGCTTATCTATAATTCCAGAGTGGGAGATGGTGTCGAAAGCCTTGGCGAGATCTAGATAAGCTGTGTGAACCATTTTACCCTCATCTATGGCTTTGGTGACTGCTTCAAAGAATTCAATCAGGTTTAGGAGACATGATCTGCCTTTTACAAATCCAAACTGGGTAGGGTCCAGAGTTTGGAGATTATCAATGTCTTTGTTTATGAGTTCCACGATGATACGTTCCATGGCCTTGCAGACCAGGCTTGTCAGGCTAATGGGGCAGTAGTTCCTGGGGTCCATCGTGGATCCCCCTTTGTGGAGTGGGATAACCGTCGCGGTGCACCATTCAGTGGGTACAAAGCCTGAGGTGAGGCTATGATTGAACATAGTACTTAGGTAGGGTGCCAGTTCATTCTGTAGTTCATGTAGAACGCAGCCTGGGATATTGCCAGGTCCCATGGATGCTGTGTTCTTGGCTTTGGAGAGTGTGTTTTTTACCTGTGAAGCCGTGATTATAGAAACTCTGCATTCTTCCGGTATAGGGATTGGCCCTCTAGCGGGTGAGAGGGGAGTAAATTAGCACTGAACCTATCTGCTAGGATGTTGGCAATATCAGTTGGTTCTGTATATTTAGTGCCATTGTGCTGTAACTCAGAGCAGATCTGAGTGTTCCCATTTAGATTCTTGACATAGCTATAGAATGCTTTGTGGTTGTCTTTAGAGTCAGTGGCAATTTTGTTTTCATAACTAGCTTTGCAGGATTTTATGAGGGATCTCCGCTTCTTACTGAGGTTGACCAGGGAGTTCCTCCAGTCATGGGATTTTATTCTTTTTTGCAACAGTTTCTTTCTTCTGTTGTAGAGTTTGTTTATGGCAGAGGACCACCAGATTGGCTTCCTTTTTTTGGAGGACAACATCTTGGTTCTATTAGGGATAGCATGATCCATGCACTTGTGTGAGTGCTTATAGTGTGCATTTGTGTAGGATTCGGCAGTCATACCTCTATTGTCCATCTGCATAGGTGTTGTGAAGTTTGCCACTTCTGGCTTAAAAAGTGTGAAGTTGGGCTTTGGAGAAGTTTTTTTACGATGGTTTCCCTAATTGGGGGTGGGGGAGGGATGTGTATGTCTAGGCTGATTAGCTTGTGGTCGGATCTGACCAACGAGGAATTGACCTCTGGTGTGGAACACCGGTTTCCCATGTTGGTAATGACCAGGTCTAGGATATTGCTGCCCCTGGTGGGGGTGTGAATAAGTTGATCCAAGGCGTTGGAATTTATGAATTCTAGAAAACGTTGAGCAAAAGAGTTGGTACATGAGTAGTTTTCCCAGTTAATGGTGGGGTAGTTGAAATCGCCCATTATTAGGGTGTTGGGTTGTACCCTAATACTTTCCAGTGTATCAAGAAATGAGGAGTGGGAATCCTAGGGCATGGTGGGGGGGTCTGTAGCAAGCTACAATTTGGATTGCGGTCTTGCCCAGAGTTAGTTGCACTTGGATAATCTCGGATGCATTATGCTGTGCAACTTGCCTGGATGTGTGGATATCCTTAATGAATATGGACACGCCTCCACCTTTAGTGCTTCGTTCTGGGTTAGGTGGCCAAAAGGTGTGGTATGAATTGTAGCCTGGTAATGCAGGGGTGCTCTCTGGAGCTTTGAACCAGGTGTCTGTCACTGTACAGATGTCAGTGTTCTCCATTTTAAGGAGTGCTTCGAGTGAGTGCATTTTGAGGTTTAGACTTCAAGCATTGAGTAGCATTACCCTCAGATTTTGCTTGCTTGTACCTGTTACGGTGGTGAATTTGTCATTTGAACCTTTCCTAAAAAAGGCACTATAGGGGTGGCAAGAGCCTTAGCCAGTATCCGGAATCCTAAGGGCGACAGGTGCAGACCATCTCTGGCAAAGCATCATGGTCTGTCGATCATGTCGTCCCAGGCAGACAAATACTGGATATCCTTAGAATGACACCAGAAGCTTAGCCAATTGTTGAAATCAATCATTTTGTCCTTGTACTGTGGTATCATTCTGGGTGATGGCAGGATGCTACTCAGGGTTAGGGTCATACCTGCATAGGATACAAGATCGGAGAGTTCCTCCATGTCTTTTTTCATGTAGTCCAGGGAGGTACATCTCAGGTCATTAACACCAACATGGACAATGACAGTGTCATATTTGTACTTATTGTGGAGTGACCTGAGTGCATGCGTTATGTGGCGGATCCTGGCACTTGACAGGCAGCTGACAGTAACTTTCTCCTTGTTTAGTCTAGTGAGTGGAACATCAGTGTGCCTGACTACAGAGTCACTTATGACTAGAGTGTTGGGTACGTTGTTATGCCTTATGGGCTGTGGTTGAGTGGCACACTGAGTTTTTGGGCTATGTGTCATTTGGGTTGTGTTGGGAGGTGGAGTTTGGTTTCAATGAAGGACTTATTAAGGAGGGTTGCTATTTCCAGAGGAGTCTTGTCAGAATAAGGTGTGGGTGGGGTAGGAGTTCCAGGTGAGAGACGTTTATTGATAGAGTTCCGAATTTTTTAGGATTACAGCTGGGATTAAGTGAGGATTGGTAATAGTTCTTATTATCAAGATTGATTTGTTTCTTAGCTTTGTTTCTAAGTTTCCTGTAAGAGACACGGTTGGAAGAGATATTATTGCCTTTCCAAGGTTTCCAAGCTTTATCTCTGATCTTCATGAGTGTAAGGGTAGTTTTAGTTAGCCATGGGGCATATCTGAATTTGATGCGAGTTTTCCTAGTGAGGGCAAGGGAGTTGAGGATGGATAGAATGGTGTTGTTGAAGTGTAGGACTGCTTCATTGAGGGTGAGATTAGAGAAAAAGGATCAGTTTATAGTAGAGAGGAGGTGATTTAGTGTGTCAGGAGAATAGCTAGATAGATCACGGGTCACCTTATATTGTTGTGCTTTATGCAGGTGTTCAGAGTTTCTGTGAACTAGTAAAGGTAGCTGGTCACCTAATGTGTCTGGTAGAGTGGTTGGATTATGGTAATTTTGGGGGTGAGATACCAGTATCCAGTCAATAACTGAACCAGTAGAGGAAAATTTATGAAGTTGGGTAGGGAAAGAGATGAGCTGTGTGAATCCATACAGGTTGAGAGAGGTAGAAGGTGATTCTTTATTGATCTGCAGCCAGTCAATATTGACATCTCCTAGTATGACGGTTTCATAAGGGATAGTTTTAGATATCCAGGATAGAAAGTGTTCTAAAATGGGGACATTATTTCCAGGAGGAATATAAATTGATGCAATGGCAAGTTTTTTATGGTAGCTAAGTTTGAAGTCAGTTAAAATTATCTCAGCTGGGAGAAAGTCAGATATGGGAAAAGAGATAGGGGAGACAGACAGGCGGCTTTTCGACTTTTCATCCAGAAACACTGTGCATTTCCATTTTGCGGAGACAAGCTACACATGTAAGAATGACTCATTGAGATACTCTAGGCATTTGCTACAATGTTCCTTCCAGTGACATGAACTCACCCACATGCCCCTCTTTATTGTGAAATGCTCTTACTGGTTGAAAGTGGATGGAGATGTTTATGAAGCTCTAATTTCTAGAAAGCTGGGCTTTCTTTACTTACTTTCTTCCTGAACTGCCTTTTCTGTAATGTCCAAAAATAATCTGGCTTGTGCATGTATCTATATGACATCTGGTTCATGGCAAAAAGTTACTAAACAGTTCTGCTACATGCTGTGCTGTTGCTGCCACCCTCCAAGTCATTCTGACATTGGTCAGAAGTACAACATGTAGTACTCATATCCTTCCATGAGATGAAAAAAATCTGAAAACTGGCTACTCAATCCTACCCTTGTAAACCAATTGTCGGCCACTTACATATTGCTACATGAAGCTAAACCAACAGTGTCACACTTAACATGTTCTCTTTCTGTGGAAATAGAACTTTAAATATAAATGTTATTGGCACAGGAAAGCAATGTTTTTAAGTTGTGATCAGCATAGTAGGAACAATAAGACACAATCTGAAAATGAAATGAAGTTCCATGTTGCTTTCCTACTAATGGATAGACTAAGGCATGGTCTTCACCTATCACCTCTAGGCTTTTGGATATTGACCAAAACACTGTCCACCTCTAGAGTGCCTTTTTTAGGCACTGCCAAATGGAAAAACCATAACAAAAGCTACCCAGGACAAGCTAAGGGTATTACTGTTCAACGTTAGGAGTTTCAGCAAGAAACTGCACTCCATAGTGGCTCTCCTCACCCTGCAGAATGTGGTAAAGGACAAGAACACCTCAGAACTGGTCTGCTCTGCAGACCAGATAGCTTAGTGGTTAAAGTCTTTGCCTCCCATGCACAAGGTACAAGGTTCAATCCTGACCTCCGACCAGTGCCTTTTTGGAGTTTGCATGTTATCCCTGTGTCTCTATGGGGTTTCTCCCATGTCCAAAAAACAAGCTGAGTGTTTCCATCTCAAACTCACCGATGAATGGAGCTGTGGACAGCAGCACAGACTCTACATGGTGCCCTATAGGGGGAGGAGTTGTACAGACCAACCCCTTTGGGCATCTACTGTGGTGCGCAGTATCCTCAAGATAGGAGAACACAGATCACAGACTGAGTGCCGTGGCAGGACAAGCCACTTGACAGTGTAAAATATGTCTCTAGGTGATTCGGTCATGTTGACTAATGTCACCAAAAATGGGCAGGGGGAGTTACTGGTGATAAGTGGGTTGATGACCCAGCCTAATCTGACCCACGCCAGGGACACTTCCTAATGGTGGGAGGGGTATATGTGCCCCTATTGGCCAGTGTGTGCCTGCCATAAAGCCCAGCAGCCCTGGGTCAATAAGCTACTGGCTGGCTGGTGTCTAGTTGCCCAGCCTGGGTTACCTGGGATAGCTCTGTTGAGTGAAAGCTGGATGTTAAACCAACCAACCTGCCAAACATGAACTGAGAAATGCTACACTTAGGTTCACTGACAGGACGCAGCTTGGACGTGGATGACATGATGATACAGAGGAGGCTGGACATCCTATGTATCCAAGAGATGAAAGGCATTTCAGCAAAGCCACTTGGCTTGGGATTCAGAGTCTACTACTCAGGTGGAGAGCAGGCTAGAAACGGTGTAGGAATTGTGGTGAGAGAGAGGCTTCAGAAGGCAGTAAGGGATATCATCAGAATTAATGACAGTATTCCCCACAGCAGGGTTGTGATAGCGAGGAAAAAATGCATTCAGACAGCAGCTGCAGGAACTACTAGATAAAGCAGGAAAACATGAATTGGTGTTGATAATGGGTGACTTGATTGCACATATTGGGATGGACAAAACAGGATATGAGGACTGCCTGAGTCCACATGGGTGGGGCAACAGGAATAAAGAAGGAGAAGCCATTCTAGACTTCTGTCTGGCAAATGGCTTGATAGTAGCCAGCACATGGTTCAGAAAAAGAAACAGTCACAAGATCGCATACAAGAGTAGTCAACATACAACTCAGGTAGACTTACTCCTAGTAAGGAAAAGTCACTGGGGTCGAATCCATGATTGCAAAGTCATCCCCAGTGAAACACTTGGCCCACAGCATAAACCACTAGTTGTCACAATCAGCCACAATCAGCTGCAAGCAGTGGTCAGAGAAGGCTCTAAGGTCAACAGAGACCAGGCTGAAGACTTGGAAGTTGACTGGAGAGAAAGTAAAACAGTTCAAGGAATTACTTAGGGCTGTAGCACCCCAAGAAGAGGAAGAAATAGGTGGAGTTGAAGAAGAATGGCAGCGCCTAAAAACAACATGTGTTAGGACTACAGAAAAGATACATGGCCAAGCCAGGTATGGAAATAAGGTACACAAGGAAAGTTGGTGGTGGAATGCAGAAGTCCAGGAAGTCATCAAAAGAAAGAAGGAGTGCAGGAGGAAGTGGGAGACAGAAAAGACTGACCAGGCTAGGATTAACTACTGGATGGCTTACAAAGAAGCTAAGAAAGAAGTTGTAATAGCAAATAATAGAGCATTGGAGGCACTGTACCAACTTCTGGAAAGTGACTCAGTAAGGGGCACAAAGAAACTATATCAGGTTGAAAGGAAAAGACAGAAAGATAAAGAAGATAGTCAGACAAAAGAAGATAGTCAGACACCCTTCATAAGGGATGTCAGCAACAACCTACTCACCAGTCCAGAAGACATCAAAGGCAGATGGAAGGAGTATTTCCAGCAGCTTCTGAATGAAGAAAACCCCACAGAAGCTGTTG
>NC_056741.1:1173012683-1173070183 GCF_019279795.1 Protopterus annectens | reverse complement strand
GTCATTTATAAGCCTAGCCAGAATGTGTTTGTCTTTCGCCACCCATTTTAAATTTATTTTGCTATGCCCTTTTTCGAGGTTAGTATACTGTGCCTCTGTCTAACAGTGACACAGAAGTGATACCCGGGGTAAATCTACGATCTCCCATCCACTCATCAAGATTCCTCTTGAAGAGAGTCAATGAGGGACTCTGCCTAACCTGGACTGGGATTTTATTCCAGAGTGAAGGGAGCGTCTGGGTTATGAATCTGTCCCTCCAGCATGTCCTGTTTATTTCACTGCTGAGGTTCAAGTCTCTCGAGCGCGTAGCTCAATGGGATTTGGATTTTCTGAAGTGCAGCATGTCCATTAATTCCGGGTTGGACATGGCTTTATACGTCAGGCACACATCGCCTCTGAACAGTCAGTATGCCACTGAGTAGAGCTGGAGTTTCTTTAACCGGGCAGCATATGGCATCTGTTTGAGCCCTTTGATCCTCTTGGTGAGGTACTTTTGGGGTCTTTCCAGTTGCTGCAGGTGTCTGGTAAGGTACATCCCAAAAGGGGCATTGTACTCAATTATGGGCCTGATGAGGGATGAGTAAAGAGGCACGATGACCTCCTCTGATTTAGATGTGAATCCCTTCATGATTAGGTGGGCTATATAAAATGTTTTTCTAACCACTTTGGCCACGTGGTTGTCAAATGAGAGATTGCTATCAACTTGGGTCCCCAGGTCCCTAATTACTTCTTGTAGTGCCTGGATGTTAACGGGGGAGGACATTGTGTTATGCCACAAAGTCTAATCTTGAGAACAGACACTTATCCCATGAGGGATGTCCAAAAATTGTAAATGACGGACCCCATTCAGCTGGCTATTCAAGAATGTGGTAGGGTTATGCATGCATGGGATACCTAGTTTGCAAGCCTGAGACTGCCTAGGATGCAACTGCCTACTAGATGTGGGTAGGGGTCACTATGTGCAGATATGGCTGCGCCAAGCTAGCAGCCCATGTATGGGTGGTTTTGGTGGACGTTCAGCATGGGGTGGTGGTGTGCTGTGGAGGGCATGATGGGTATTCAGTTATGTATCCAGGTGTGTTGGGGTTCAATGGCTCAGTTCAGGCCAGACCATTATGTGTTTGTGAGCCTGTAACGTTTCTGTACATGTGTATTGCACATTTTAATGTTCATATGTTTGTGGGATTGTGTTCTGCTGTATGGCCTGTCAGGTTGTATTGCGGATGTGAATGCTTGTTCTTTGGTTTCCTTTCTGATTCACCCACTGCTCCCTCGTACACCTCCAGTTCACCTATTGTGCATCCAACCCAGTCTCCCCTTGGCAAATTATTACATTACCCGTCACCCCCCGCCCCCATATTTCACACACATCATCCATCCCTTCTCTGGTTGATGGCCCATGGCACAGACAACAGAACACATTGCGTACTCTACATATCTCTGGTGCCAGTATGGTCGTGAGGACAACCCTAGCATATTTGATCTTCCACATGCTGTACTTCATGCACATAGGTACACGCAAATACCTGTCTTTCATGACATGGTAGGTAGACCCGGGTAATACCCATTCATCTTTGGGCCATCCAGACAGGGACGACCTGGACCGCGAATGGGCAGATATTGAGCAAATGCTCTAACCATTGGTAGGGTTGCCACCTTTTCAGATGGCCAAAGTGGGACATCTTCAGGACACACATCAGATTTTACAGGCCGACACATGCCCACAGTCAGTACAAAGGAGAGTACTTTACTTTTATGCCTAAGTGACAGCTTATTCTTTTAGTGGTTTAGTTGCTTATTCTGTTTCTTGTAACATTCAGGTAGTTTATATACATAATTAACTATTTTATGGAACTATTACATAAAATACGGGACATAATTATGTCCTACAATCGCAGGACATTTAACATTTTTAATAGTTTTGGTAAGGGCACAACTGCCCAGAGAGGGACTGTCCCTCACAAAGTGGGACAGGTGGTAACCCTAACCATTGGGCTAAGCTTAGCAAAGGTCAGCGGCGTGCTAACACGCTGCATTTCCCTTCCACTTTGTATAACAGTCAACACTACAATGGAATACGGGCACGGGGTTTTAAATGTTATTTGTTCGAGGGATGGGGACTCAATATTCAGCTATGTGCCTTTGTGTTTACTTTTTATTTTGGTATTCGCAAAACTGTCTTGTATGCTTTGCATACATTTCAGTATCCATGGACACTGACAGGAGTGATTATTATTAGAGGCAGGTTGTACTAGTCAGCATTGCGCATCTGCAGCTGACGTTCACGCCTCCATGCAACACTTAGACATGCCCCCTGCACTCGCGCACATTTCCTATGCACGTGGACGTTGCGGCAGCGTGCCTTCATTAATATGCATGTGGTGCTGCTGCGCCATCTCTACGCCGCACTGTCGGCACAAGGCTAACGCTGTCCTTGCGCCGAGCTTCATGAATCCTGGGGCATATTTTGTGCTAATCACAGAGGGTATTAACCATGGACAGGGATCAGAAGGTCCACAGGTTTGTCAGTATGACACAATGTATTTCCATCTCTAGTTTGTCTTCATCCTCTTTGTCTTCATGCTGTTTGTCCCAAATTATTTTCATTAATATGTCAATAAATATTTGGGCGAACATATATGAAGTTAAGTAGTTTACCTAGTCAATAAGAACCCTGTAAGAGTTGTATTTGCAATAAATTTATCATCTTGAAATTTAATTAAGAATTACTTTTACTTGGTAGGGTAAATAGACAGTGTCTGCCAGAGGTCTATATTATTATATTCAATACCAATGATTTTAATTACTGCATGAGCAATTTATTGCCTTAAGTTATTTTCTTGGCATCTAGCTTGTATGAGTTTGTTATTATTATTATTATTATTATTATTATTATTATTATTATTATTATTATTATTATTATTATTATTATGATTATTATTATTATTATTATTATTATTAATGACTGAAACACAGCTACCTTGCCATAATATTTATTCCAACTTGTCTGCATATTTCCTGGAATTTGTAAAATATATATTATTTCACGAAACTGTATTTCAGTAAAGATACAAAATATCAACATCTGCCAAACAGAGGGGAATCTTATCAGTCATGATTTCAGTCTTAAGACTTCTGGCATTTAGCGAATCTTCTTTCATTTATGTATGTATTTATTTATTTAGTTAGTTATTTAGTTAGTTGGTTATATTTGTTGTATTTTTCTTTTAAATAGAACATTTCTTGTTCAGTAATTGCGAAACTCTAGAAATCCATCATGTGTAAAGCATCAAGATATGGGAGATCTACTGATTATCAGCTAGTGACCTTTTTTGGGAGGGGACGAGTACCTTCATGCTCTTTAACAGTGGAAGTGCAAACACACACACACACACACACACACACACACACACATACATACATACATTGAACCACCAGACTAAAAATTAATTTAGTAAAATTAATTCAGCAAATTCAAGAAACTGCTTGTAATTCAAGATTTGATTTGCTTATAAAAATATACCTCTATGAGCCTAAGTATACTGTACTGTCCAATGGAAAATCAATTAAACAAGTTTATGTAATTTCCCATGAAAATATGGTCTGGGTTACTATCATTTTAACATTATGTGACTATGACATTTTCAATACTTAGAATTTGTTTGATAAAATTTTGTTACTTAAAATTAAATATGTATTCTTCATATTTATTCTTGGTTCAATTTATTTTCCTTTTGTATAGTATCACACATTTATTCAAGAAATAGAAAAAGGATTTGTGTTTTAAATTCACAGTATGTAATTCTAGCTAGGGCTGGATACAGCATAAGGTGACCTAGGCAACTGCCTAGAGCCCAATTCTGGCAGGGGGCTCAGCCTGGTCATAAAAATAAATAAAAACAAAAAAGGCAGAAATCCTGATTACCCACTCCACACAGTTGTTTTGTGTGCAACTGTCACTTCCTGAAGTATGCAACAACCCATTACTTTTTAAGCAGTTCTGCATGTGTCCAATTCCTGAAATCAGCCAATTAATTCTGCTTCTAATTCTCACTCACATGAGCTCAAAGTGCAGTGCTTTGATTCTGGACCCTAAAGCCTGTGGTCTTCAAATCAAGAGTTTTTGTCTTTTGAGGCAGATTTTTCTTGAGGGCTCTTGAGGGAAATTGCATCATATAACAGTCACATTATGTTTTTGGAATGCTGTCACTTTTATTTATTTATTCATTTTATTTTATTTTACATTTGTTAACTGGGTAGTGTCCATCTGGGCAAGTAGCCCATTTTCAGTGGAGACCTGGGGAGAAAAGCTCCATAACAATAGTACAAAAAAGATTACAAAAACTTTTACAAATATTTACAAAGAATATACAAAAGGTTTAACAGTTGCCTACAATCACAATTTACAAAAAAGAGAATGTAAACAGGAAAACATTACAATTCCTAAGCCTTACTACACATATTGCCTTAATTGCACCATATTGAGGAACTTGAGTGTGAATGAATGTGTCTGTGAGTGTGCATGTATATCTGCGTGGGTGCATGTATGTATGTATGTATGTGTAGGTGTCCTCCATCTCCAAGATTTGGGATAACAAAGCAGCTTCAGCTAAGAAATTGAGAGAGAATGGGGTGGTTGCAGTGAGTTCCTCTGTATGATTTTGTATTCATGCATGTGTTCTCAGACAAATATCTGAAAAGTGCAGTCATCCAAGTGCTTGTAGTAATTTTGGGTGTGGGTGGGTGTGTATGTGTGTGCTTGTATAAATACTTGGTTCCTGCAACCTACAGTAGTGATGGTGTAAAAAGAAATAATTAATTAGGGTAAACAGGATCATCATGCTATGAGCCATGTGCTTTTTTGTGCATGATTCTTGATTTCCTTGTTTTGTTAACTGTTAACAGTGTATTTGTTTATGAGTAAAGCAGACAGCATGAAGTGTACAGGTTCAGTGTTAAAACTGTGAATTCATTTTTAATTAGCTTTGTTTTTTTGCAGATACACAGGTGTGAAATGCACTGTGTTGAGCTACAGTAATCTGTCTGGTACTTAGTGCAGATGAATAAAGTTATGAGCTGCTTCTGCAGGGTTTGACTCCCTCAGCCTTCATTTGTCTACTGTGAGACTCTGAACAAATTCTTTCCTGGGATGATGCTGAAAAGGATACACATTAAGTAGGACATTAAGTGTCCCAAGCTGTTAGCAAGTGTGTTGCATGTGTCTTTCGTATTCGTGTGCCATTCACATAAGTGAAAATTAGTGCTTCACTTCATGCTGTTTGACTATGAGTCCCAGTATGTGTTTTGCTGTTGAATAGATTGTCAGATGCCTTTTCAATAAATCTGAGTTACAAGGAAGAGAAATTTACTGTTGCTCACAGTCTGTTTTCATTGTAAGACTGTTTTGTTTAGCAAATGGCTGTCAGTGTTTTTGATGTAAAACTAAAATTAACAGCTTTAAAGTAAATTAAAATATCACAGTCGTAAAAGAAAAAATATAGTATGCATGCTGACAGGTTTGAACAGTGTTTTATAGTAACTGGGGAGAGACAGCCATTTAATGGTTGTGCGGAGGGTGCAATGTATTACCCTGCATCGAGTCTCATTTGACCATGATACAGGTCTGTTTCTAGTAGGTGATTTTTTTCAGGGGTCCATAATTAAAAAAAAAAAAAAAACATACAATCTTTTTGTTAAAAGACATAATTTAGTCTATGTTTGGAAACAAATCTGATTAAGAGATGATAAGCACATCTAGGCAACACAGTTAAAAAGTAAACAAGTGCAGTTGCCATTTGAGTTATAAGTAATTTTTAGAATTTCATGGAACATATCAAACTTCATCCTTGAGTGTTGTCAGGTCATGGTCCTTTAATGATAAAATTGTTACCCCAAAGAAAAAAAATAGTTTTCTTCCTTCTAAATCAATAAAGATGTTTGCTTTAAAAAAACATGAAATTAAGACTGCCATAGCTCTATTTTAGGAAAAAAACACAATGGAATTTAATATTGTGCCAACAAGTAGGCCTCATTTAGGACTTAAGCAGCTGGCATTTTATTTCAGCATTCTTTGAGGGGACAAAAAAGACAAAAAGAAAACTTCACAAAATTTAAACCAACTGGTGTTACTAGATCTATTAGTTGTTATTCATTTTTCTACATATATAGTGAAGAGAACTAAGGTTCATGGGCAGTGACTAACTCCATTGAAAGAAATGGGGAGAACTGAAATGGCAAGGTCAATGTAAATTTAGTTTCCACTGATGTGGCTTTCCTAGCACTTGGTACCACATTTGGTATTCATATTGTATAATCCATCCTTGGTAGAAAAAGATGATGAAATAGTATGTGCATTTTCCAAGAAAACTGTTCTGTGATTTTTTTTTACTTTGGGATTCCAGGTTAGCATGATAATTATGACCAAAATACATTTAATTTTATTATTTTGTCAACTTTAATAACTAAAAGATTCATTCTGGTATCTCAGAAGCAATTAATGATGTATTAGATGAATTTTTGTTTAGAACTTTTATGGGTTTTGTTGTTTAATCAATGATCCGGTTTCAAAGGAAAATATGAACTGGAAGAATAAAATTATGTTTGATGTTTTTTCCCCAGCATGAAGGAGGAGTTCTTGGGGAATGCATGTTTTTTTTTTTTTTTTTATGAAATACATATTGTTGTACTTGTCATTTTGTATTTAACCAAATAAAGACAAAACACAGTTAAAAAGTGCTGAGGTCACTCTATGCCGACAGGCTGCAAATCAGCAATATATGATGCAATGTCCTTATTAACTGACTGAGGCCATAATTTTGTCATGATATTTAGGTATGGTATGAAGTGATGTGAGGATTTTGTTGAGCTGATTTTTTCCCATGCTTGTTTGGATGGCTGGTACCACCACCATATTCTATTGCATATTCCACGGAGGGAACTTTTTTAGATTGCTCTCTCCAATGTAAATGATGGCCATTTCATAATTAGATTGCATCATTTATATCTACATGAGATGTCCATAACTATGGACCCAGACAAGCATAATCATATCGCAAACTCGTTACAAAGTCTGATAATATATGTGCCTGTTTTACATACAGTTCATTCACCGAGTACTAGTATGCTTTGGTGGGGGGGGGGGGGGGGGTTGCAGTTTGAGAAGCAAGTGGGACTTCCAAACTAGGTGCACTTAAGCACATCTAGTGGCCAGAACAAAATGCCAAAGGCATGAAATGTATTAATGTGTTCCAGGAAGAGAAGAAGTTGTTGCATAGCAAACTAAAAGAATGGTATGACTATTCTCAAGCTAATCACAACATGTAAAAATATAGAAGTTGAAGATAAACTAACAAGTTCTTAGATGAAGCAAACAGTAAAGTAAAACAATGCCTATCAACTTCTCCTTTTCATGTTGAGCTGATGTAAAAAAGCCACACAGCAGAAACAAACCTAAATCAAACTAGGATATTGCTGAGTGCCTCAAATGTACTTCATATAAAAAATGATCCATTCCTAGAGTCTAACACAACAAATGTATCACTTGCACCTGATATCAAAGAAAATTAAGCAAACAAGTAATCAGCTAAAATAACAGCTTATGTACAAAAGGACAGGAGTATTAAACATCCTGATGTTAGGAACCCAATACTATTCTGAAAGATCAACAATCGGGTACAAGACAGGCAGAAACAAGCAGGACTTCAAGACCTTGTGAGATCTCTGTGAAAATTCTGTGATTCCTTCAAATCATAGTTGTTTTGTTTTACCATAATTAATCACTCATTGAACACAGGTGCTCCATTTATAGGGGAGGTTATTGGATTAGTGCACATATCCAACAGTTATACAAATGAACTTGCAAAGAAGGAATTGTAGAATTTTGCAGAGTAAAGTGAAACATGGGTTATTGCAGGTGTGTTATGTCACCTAAGAAATAATGAGTGACAGATTTATACAGACTGACCAAGGGAAGGATGAGACAGAAGTTAATCAGGGAAGCAAAGTAAGTGCAAGCTGCCTTATCTTCAAGGTATGTCTAAAGATATGTTCTCAATGCAGCTAGAGTATCAGAGTTTGTAATGCAAGGGATGAAAGGGCTTTCAGGCATTGGTTCACAAAACTGAGGGACTGATCTGAAAATGACAGAGAATTGGATAGTCTATCAAATACTGAAACATCTGATATGCATCCTATGGGAGCATAATTTTGCAAATGACCTGGAATATGATAGAGAGTATAACTGAATAGTTTAGCATCATAATGAAGAGGAGGTTTAACTTTTTGTTTTAAGTGGAAATGAGCCATCATGAATGTGAGTGGTAGAGAAATGTTTGCATCTTGAGGCCAGTAACATTTTGTTTGAGTACTCCCAGATCATGAAGGTTTTTACTAGAAGTATTAATAAGGAATGGATGGCAGTTATTAAGCTGAGGATGATATATATATATATATATATATATATATATATATATATATATATATATATACCCATTCCAATAGCTATGTGACCCTCTGGCAAGAGGAATGGAAAGAACATTCTGCAGTCAGAAAGTTTCATACTTTTTTTTGTGCTGGTTAGCATGGGTGTTGAGAGAGAAATGAAAGGGTTGTGGTGAAGGCCAAGGTAAGCTCAATGGTATGCTGTTCATAGGACAGAAAAATATTATTGGGGAACAAGGACTTTAATCTGGCTTTGGTAACAAAGAATAATTATTTTGTTTTGTTCTAATTAAGGATGAGCTGCTTAACCCCTAACCAGTACAGGTGCTAGAAGAGATCCTAAAGGATATCAGATTTAGTACTAGCTGTGGCCAAGCTAGACTTCAGAGTATGCATAAAAATGCTGTTTAAGGTTTGGGCTGAGAAAAGGGACTTCATGAATGAGATTTCCCAGTATAGAACCTTGGGAGACATCCAAGAAAAAGGGAGCACGGGATGAGGATTTGAATTTAATTCTTAACTTAAGACATTTATCTGATAAATTGCCTTTAAATTTGCTGATGGTGAAATGGGTACACAATAGGAAAGAAGAAAGTAGTGACTATTACCAGAGTCGAAAGGTATGGCAAGATTAATAAAAATCATGCCAGCAGTAAGTCTTTGTTCATGGCAATTAGGAATGAGCCTGTGAAAAGGTAGCGTTTTGTGTGCTGCTCACAGATGTGAAGTCATACTGTTATGTACAAAGGCGTATATATTATCTTATCGAAGTTTCAGAATATCGAATCTGATATGGTCAACACCATATCATCGAATTCTGAAACATTGAATGATAAAAAAATGCCTAAAAACAAAAATAAATAAAAACTTACCTTTGCAAGCAGGGGGCAAGCACCCCTGCCCCCCACACCCCCCCTACTTAAATATACCAACTCCAAGACTGCACTACATTGAACTAAATGGAAATCTCCACTTACGGAGATTTCCATTTAAATGTTCAATGTTTTTTGTTTTCGCTAATCTGGTGCCGAAAATATCAGCTTCAATATTGTCGGCCTTCGACAACGTGAAGTATACCCATTCAAAGAATATGATAGGAATTTACATATTCTATTTATGCTATGTGAAAGTCATAGTATACATCAATGAGGTGCTTTAACATCCAAATGTGTAAAAGGGTAGAAGTAAAAACAGTGCACTGTGATTACTGAAATCTGTTTTACTAAATGTAAGTTCATTACCAGGCTTGATGTGTGCACACACTCAGTATAAGTAGTATAGATTAATAAGACCTAATTAAACTAAAAAATTATAATGAATTGCATTTGTTCAGAAAAGAACATCAAAAACAATTAGAAAAGTGTTGTCAACTGTACCAGCCAAACAAATACTGAACTGTCACAGTACAATCAACTGTTTAACAAAATTAGTATAAATCTTAGCTATTTAAAACTTCATCACACTAATGCTAGTGAGTGATATAACCTAGTTTTGGGAAACGTAAAACACACCACTATTTCTGTTAAAAAAATGTATATATATATATATATATATATATATATATATATATATATATATATTTTTTTTTTCCCATTAGTCATAGGTAGATAGACTCATAGGTGGTGATAACCTATATTTAGTCCTAAGGGCCCAGATAACCTATTCGGAGATGATTCTCTAACATCATTTTCCACAATACTGGCATTTTTGAGCAACACATTTTCTCTATTTGCTTTTCTAGAAGAAAAGATAACAGTAGTGTGTCTTCTTGCCTATGAGTTTTCAAATTACTACTTAAAAACTTTATTTTTTAAAGCATTATAGACCAGACAGCTCATACCCGTAATATAATAATGAGGCTGTAAAGCTTCAGGTAGTGTAACCTGATAAAATAGTCTGAGTCTTTCTGTGAATTTTCATTTTAGGCTTTAGTTACAACAGAAAGGAACATTATATTCCAGTACTGGATGGATTAGGGATTTACAAAGACTGATACCGCAGTCCCTTGTTGATATTGCCTTAAATAGTAAGACACATTCGCTAAGGTGGCCTGTTTCTGTCCTGGACTGCATTTTCCTGAAATGAAAATGTAATGCAGAGCAATGTAACAAGGTTGTTCAGTCTAGTTATTAAGCATGAATTGTGTTCCAGAGCTGCAACAGCCAAGAAACCAAGGATTTCTCAGTTTCTGAGAACTTGAGATGAAGATCCTGGTATTTTATCTGCAAGTAAATATACAAATAGATTTTGGCTTGTTTGATGTCATAGAGATTACCACTGTGCCACATTAATGTCGTACATGTACATAGAATCCCAGTACTCAAGTGTTAAGAGTGATGAAGTAAAGACTAATTTAAGTAAAAATGATTTCAAAACATAATATTGTACAGCAGCTATTTGTCCAGTCTGTATAACTAGTAGGATGACCTTTTGAATCTAATGATATATGGATTTACTTGGTGTTATTCTACATATGGCAAGAAATCAAATGTATAATTGCTGTTCTAGTAGCCTCACATTTATCATCAAAAAATGCTTCGAATGGTGATGATTAATGTTTTGAAATCTGGAACAAATATTCACTGCAGCCTGATTTTACTTGACTTGATGGAAGAAAGATAAATGCTGACCAACTTAACAGATTTTTCCAACCTACCAGACTTAGGACTCACATGTAGTCATTGGTCGGCATTATTGTCAACTATCTTTCATTTATGGAAAAAGAGCATGTTAAAAAGTTATTATTCCCTAGGGACTACTTCCTGTTGTAAAAGGACATTAAATAATTTAACATATGGATATGTCAGTGCATCCTTTATCAACTGTATAAAGTACTCAAATACATTATCAGGGCTCACATTAGCATTTTTAACTAATGATAAACCTAGATGGACAAACAGCATCAGTGATTTCACAAATGAGAGCTTGATGTGTAGCTCAAATTTCCTGCAATGCTAATAAAATAAGTCTTAAATGCTAAGGAGTTTAACTGAGTTACTTACTAATATATTATCATATAACAGTGGCCACACTAACTTATTTTTTTCTGGGAACTAACGTGTATAAAATATTTTCTTACTGCCATCATGCCTTTCAGTTAATACCACATAATTACGCTTAGCTTTTGTAATTTCCTCCTTTAATTTATTTGTGCCTGTGTTGGAACTTCTATTTGAGGGCATGCTATATTTTCTGTAAATGTAGTGTTTATATTATTTAACCTTAATAAATGTATTAACTTGTATGCCACCATGATGGTTTTGGTACACATTATCCCCTTTTATACTTTATTGAATTGCGCTTATTCAAAGTGGATGTACGTTTCTAACATCTTCATCCAGGCAAGATGATCACTGGTATCAAACAAGTTGGCCAATTTAAATTACTGATTTCATCACTAAGGTTATGAAAGTCCATGCTTTTGTGGTCGGACATTTTATTTACTGGCCTAGGAGAAGAGGAATTTAGGAGTATTAGCTTGATAGCTATATACTCCAAGTTCCGTCCTAGCTGTAGTGGATGAATATTAATCATCAGAGCAAGACTAGGTGTTAAAACATGATCTAATTTATTACTACTTCTGGTCTGGAAAGACATCATCTGAGAAAAAAATTATGTTAAAAGAATCTAGAGATTCAACATCAAAGTAGGATTTGCAGGTCATATTAACCTAATCTATACATGGGTAGTTGAAATTTCCAAAAAAGTGTCATATGTATATTCCTTATAGAAGTTTTTAGATGTTTCATAGTTTCATAGTTTAGTACTAAGCCTAGCCATAGTGATGTGGCTTTTGCCACCCCATGAAATGGTACAAAAATGTACAGAATAAATTTAGAATACTGTGCCTCTGTCTAGTAGTGACACAATGAAGGTCCCCTTATTATAATAGAATTAGTTTACTATGCCCCTGTCTAATCTACCCCAACTTGTTTGTGAACCAATGGAATCATCATAAAATTGCTATCATTGAGTAAAGTAATGGTAAAAGTATATTTCCCTGAAGCTTTTTAAGTATTATTAACATGGCCAACATGGCCCTTGAGTTTGAATATCCATACCGTGGCCATGTTTGCATTCCATGTGTTGTGTAATGTTAGGCATACCTGACTGCATACCTGCTGTCCTTTGGGTTGTCTATTATGTGCATACTTTTGTTTTTTTGTAATGCAGAAGTCAAGCCTGGCAGTCAAAATCAGCTCTATAAAGTCTCTCTGGCATCAGTAAACATTATTCTATTATATTATTTTAATGAGAAATCTAAGTAGAAGACTCAGTACTACTTAAAAGTTAATAATTTCAGTTCATCACCCTACTTCCCTTCTAGAGTGTTTAGTTTGTGGTTCATGGTCAACACTCACATATGCACACTCTTTGCAAGGTTCATTTGTATGTTTGCAAATTTCCCTTTATTATTACTGAACATGCTCCATTTAGCACAGGGGAAATTGTTCTAACAGAGAGAAGACAAACAGCTGTGTAGCCCTCTCCAAAGCAGTTTAAATTGTGCTGTTGGTAATGTGGCATGGGGAATACTGCCCATTTAAGAAAAAAAATACTTTTTTGTAAAATAACAAATTTCAGTGGTATTTCTAAATACTTTCTGACAACAGTACAATACAGCACACAAAAAAATGTTATGATCCTATTAACATAACATGGAACTATTAAACTGTAGGAGATATTATTAGTGTATGACTGGCCCATCCAGATAAAAAATGCACGAGGAGCATTCAGTGCATGAAGTAAGGTCAAAGGGCAGCTTCAGGAGTAGAGTGATAAAAACATAATATAAACAGAACACTGGAATAATAACCTAAAGTGTAACTGCAGGAAATATATTGTCCCCACAGATAGGCAACTATTAAATAGTTAGCATGAACTCAACTTTCATCCCCACAAGTCATGTAAATAGAAGCTATTTAGCATAAACTCAATAACTTTTAACAAATCTTAAATTAATATGAAAATGCTGAATCTAATTCTAATAGGCAAGAGCAAATACTTTTTTATTTATATACCTTGGGTGTTTATTAAAATGTAAAATGTAAAGAAACTACTGTCAGGCTGTGATGTCGCATACCTGTCAACCATCCAGATTTTCACAGGATATCCATGTTTTTGACTCATATTTTTGGTCTGTTTCTCATCTGTGATTTTCTGGATTTTTGTGACAAATTAGTGAGGACTGGACTCATAAAATAATGATAGGCATTTCAGACTTCCTACCCTTCAGAAAATGCATGGTAACACAAGACCTTTTATTCTAGCAACTTTCTAAGTTTATAAGAGTGATATGTAAAATGTGTCCCTACTTTTGGGGCTTTGTCCCCCCATTATTTTTGGCTTTTTCCAGATTTTTTGTGATAAGATGTTGAGAGCTATGCACATGTGAAAACTTAATAAAACACCATTGTAAAAACAGCATGTAGCATAATATATATACAGGTCTGAACAGGAACCTAAAGAGAGGAGTGCAGTGAGCATCCTGTCTGTACAGAGCAGTACTACAGAGATCAAGTGTAAAATCTCTGCTGCTGGTTCCGGTGCATGACTAGTCAGATTCATGCTGTGAAGTAAAACTGCATCTTATCACACAACTCACACAACCACTTGGGTACATGTGACTGCTCACTTCTAGTGAGAAATAAACATAGGAAGACAGACAGTATTAATGCTCACTGTACCTCCAATGACAGTATGCAGAAAAAAGGAAAACAAGTAAAAATACAAATAGCACTTTGACAGAACAATCTGTTAGCACAGCAAACCCAGAAGGTGTCTAAGGTGAAACACCTTCACCCGAGATCTTGCATTGTCTCAGCAAACAGTCCAAACAGTGCTAGCACAAGTTTAAACAGTGAAACCCAGATAGTGCTGTTCCTCACTGTACTAGAATGCAGAAAGAGGAAAACAATTAAAAATAAAATATAATAATACTTTGGCAGTATTATTTGTTAGCACACAACAGAATATTATACCCCTACATAAGGGAGGTAATTTTACTGACATTACAAATTTCCATCCCATAGCCATCCTGTCTCCAATTTCTAAAAACCTTGAAAGATGTATATATCAACAGTGTCTCCACTATCTCTTACAAAATAAGCTAATCACCAATACCCAACATGGATTTTGGCCAGAGCACAGCCACTCCACTGCATTACTATAATTTACAGACATGGTCAATAAAGCTCGGAATTCTAATAAACTTATATATTTTATTTATTTATTTTACATTTGTTTACCGGGAGAGTCTGACTGGGCATAAAACCCTTTTGTCAGCAGAGACCCAGGGAGAAAAGCTCCATTGTCAGTAGACTATTATGTTAGTAGAAAGAAAATAATACAATAAAGGAAAAAATAGTAACAGACATTCATAATGGTAAAAAGACTAAAACAGAATAATTTGGTCAAGTGGGAGACAAGACCAATAATCTTATATAACAATGCTACTAGAAGACAATAGAAGACAGATATCTGCAATATTTCTAGATCTATCAAAAACATTTGACATGTTCTGTCATAGTAAACTCTTCAATCAGCTATCCACCCTGGGTCTACCATGTCCATCTATTCAATGGCTCTCTACCAACCTTGACAACAGGCAACAATTCTTAAAATGGCAAGGCTCCGTGTCTGCATACCTTCCCACTTCCATAGGAATCCCACAACTATCCATCCTTGGCCCTCTACTGTTCAATATTTTTACCAATAACTTGCATTCATATTCTTGTGAAGGCACCTTGATTCAATATGCAGATGACTCTGACATCATAGGTTCATAGGTTCATAGGTTTATACTAGGCTATCTGCCCTAAGGCATTTATAAGCCTAGCCCAAATTTTTGTGGCTTACGCCACCCCTTATATGAAAAAATACTGTGCCCATTAGTTTGTTGTGCCTCTGTCCAGCAGTGACACAGAGATGATTCCCGGGGTAAACCTACGATCTCTCATCCACAGGTCAAGATTTCTCTTGAACAGATCCAGCGAGGTGCTCTGCCTCACATGGACCGGGATTTTATTCCACAGCATAGGGAGTCTCTGAGTGATAAATCTATCCCTCCAGCAAGTCCTATTTATATCCGTGCTAAGGTTTAAGTCACTTGCTCTAGTGGTTTTGGTGGATTTGGATTTTTTGAGGTGGAGCATGTCCATTAATTCCGGGTTGGACATGGCCTTGTATGTCAGGCACATGTCACCTCTGAGCAGACAGTATGCGACTGAATAGAGCTGGAGTTTCTTCAATCTGGCAGCATATGACAGATTTTGGAGTCCCTTTATCCTTTTGGTGAGGAACTTTTGGGGTCTCTCCAATTGCTGTAGATGTCGGGTGAAATACATCCCGAATGGGGCATTGTACTCGATCATTGGTCTGATAAGTGAAGAGTACAGGGGAACAATGACCTCACTAGATCTGGATTTGAATCCCTTCATGATCAGGTGGGCAATGCAGAAGGTCTTTCTAACCACTTTAGCAACGTGAGTGTCAAAAGAAAGGCCACTGTCAACCTGGGTCCCCAGGTCCCTGATAACCTCTTCTGTGCTTAGTGGATTGCCACCTATATGGTAGCTTGGGGTTACCTTGTTTTTCCCGAAGGGTATGACTATACATTTTTTGGCGTTTATCTTCAGGCCATGGCTCTGGCAACAGCTATCTGTTTCCGTGAGTCCCTTCTGAAGGATATCCGTGTCCGATGCACTTTCCACTATGGCGCACAGTTTGCAGTCGTCTGCAAACTTTGTCAGCCAAAGTCCTCCCATGTTGGCCTGTACTTCTGAGAAGTAGATGCCAAACAATAGGGGGCCAAGGACCGAGCCCTGTGGGACACCACTTGTGACGGGCTTGGAGTCTGACATAGCGCCAGCAACTCTAACCCTGTGGGTTCTGTCCTTAAGCCAGTTTGCAACCCATCTTGTGACATATGGGTTTACATTTAAGCTGGTAAGTTTTTCTACAATACCCGAGTGGGGTATTGTATAGAAAGCCTTTGCAAGGTCAAGGTAGGCTGTATGGACTGCCTTTCCCTCATCAATGGCCTTGGTGGCTGTTTCGAAGAAGTCGACCAAGTTCAAAAGGCATGATCTTCCCTTGACGAAGCCAAACTGGGTCGGGTCCAATGTCTGCAAGTCCCCTATATCTTTGTTTATGAGCTCCATTGTGATCCTCTCCATAGCTTTGCAGACTAGACTTGTTAAGCTTATGGGGCGGTAATTACCAGGGTCCATAGAGGCACCGCCTTTGTGGAGTGGGACCACAGTTGCCGTATGCCACTCCTTGGGCACGTATCCTGTGGTAAGGCTGAGATTAAACAGCTGCCTTATGTGCGGGTTTAATTCCTCATTTAGCTCGTGTAGCACACAGCCGGGGACACCATCCGGTCCCATTGATGCTGTGTTTTTAGCTTTAGAGAGAGCAGCTTTCACCTGCACATTTGAGATGTCTGGGAGGCTACACTCTGCTGGGATAGTTATCTCTCCTTTAGGGGGGGAGAGGGGGGTAAAGTTTGCACTGAACCTGTCTGCCAGTATGTTGGCAATGTCTGTGGGTTCAGTGATTTTTGTATCATTTTTGACTAATTCTGAGCAAATCTGGGAGTTTCCACCCAGGTTCCTAACATAGCTGAAAAAGGCCTTATGATTGTCCTTTGAATCCATGGCAATTTTTCTCTCAAAATTGGCCTTAGTTGATTTTATGAGTGCTCGTATTTTTACTAATAATGATCAGGGTGACTTCCCTTTTATGGATTTTGTTCTATCATGTAATAGCTTTCTCCTCTTATTGTAAAGTTTGTTAATGGCTGGGGTCCACCAGACTGGACGTTTGCCCTTTATGGAAAGAGTCTTGGTTTTATTTGGGATTGCCTGATCCATGCAGTCCTGGAGGTGTTCATAGAAGGCATTTGTAAGGGCTTCTGCAGCTTGGGTTGTGGTTTCCACTGGCTCAGGGGCCTTGAAGGATACCACAGCAGTCTTGAGTAGTGTGAAGTTTGCTTTAGAGAAGTTCTTCACTGTGGTCTTTTGTTTGGGGTGGGGCGGGATGTGGATTGCCAGTGAGATTAGTTTATGATCAGATCTCACCAATGAGGGATATACTTGCGGTGTGGAGCATTTTGTCCCCATGTTTGTGATAATGAGATCTAGTATATTTTCTCCTCTCATGGGAACAGTGACTAGCTGTTCCATGGCATTTGAATTTATGAACTCCAGGAACCGTTGGGCTAGAAAGTTAGGGCTTGAGTAATGTCCCCAGTCTATATTCGGGCAGTTGAAGTCACCCAATATGATGGTGTTTGGAGATACATTTATACCCTCCAGTGTCTTCAGGAAGGCTGTGTGGGGTTCCTGAGTTTGAGAGGGTGGCCTGTAGCATGCTACAATTTGTAGAGCAGTTTTGCCTATGGTTAGTTGCACCTGGATGGTTTCCAAAGCTTCGTGTATTGCCACCAACCTGGAGGTGTGGGTATCCTTTATGAATATGGATACACCCCCTCCTTTTGTGGTGTGGTCCGGGTTTTGGGGCGGAGCATGATATGAGGTAAAACCTAATAGTGCCGGGGTGCTCTCAGGAGCCTTGAACCAGGTTTCAGTTACAGCACAGACATCGATGTTCTCCATACTGAGAAGGGCTTCGAGTGCGTGCATTTTGAGATTTAGACTTCTGGCATTGAGCAGCATTACCCTCAGTTTCTTCCCATTTTTGTTTTCTAGGGTGGTTGGTTTAGAATTTGAGCCTTGCCTAAAAAAGGCACTATGGGAGTGGCAAGAGCCTTAGCCAATATCCGTAATCCCAGGGGTGACAGGTGCAAGCCATCCCTTGCGAAGCAGCGTGGCTTGTCAAGCATGTCATCCCAGGCAGACAGACACTGGATCCCCTTTGAATGACACCAGACATTAAGCCAATTGTTAAAGCTGATCATCTTGTCTCTATATTGTGGCATCATTCTTGGTGAAGGAAGGATACTGCTCAGGGTCAGGGTCATACCTGCCTGGGCTACGTAATCAGAGAGCTCCTCTATGTCTCTTTTCATGTAGTCCAGGGAGGTACATCTCAGGTCGTTCACACCAGCATGGACAATGACTGTGTCATATTTGTACTTGCCGTGGAGTGACCCGAGTGCTTGTGTTATGTGGTGGATTCTAGCGCCCGATAGGCAGCTTACTGTGACCCTCTCCTTGTTCAGCCTGGTGAGTGGGACATCAGTGTGTTGAGGTAGCAGTTGTTTGGGTGTCTGCTTTGGAGGCCTCTGCTGTTTAGGTAAATTTTTACTCAGAGCCTCCGAGTATGTCTTTGTGTGTTTATGTGTTTGATTTATTGGTGTGGTAGCATTATGTGAGGCTGGTTTTGTGGTGTGTGTAGTTGCCTTCTCCTCCTGTCTGGTCTTGCCAGTCCTGAGTTGAGAGAGCTCAGCCTCCAGTTTGGCTAAATAGCTGCATCTCTCGCAAGTATTTGTGTTATGTGGGAGGAGGAGAGGGTTGTCTGTGTACATGAGGCAGTTATAACATTGCCTCAAGATTCCCAGATTCACCAGCTGGACCAGAGAGGAGATTGACAACTGACCTTTGGACATGCTAGAATAATATTGGGAATTCCTTAATTGAAAACAAGGGCCAGTGGGGAGTGAGGGTGTAGTGCTTTTAATTTTTAGTGCTGACTTATATAATTGCTTTAGTGAGCAAGTGCCAGGTAACTTGAGTGCAATGTGTTACAAGTAACTAAATGCAAAAACGACAAACAGTAACTTTCTTTCAAGTGAAACAAGGAAATAAGTACAGTAAGCAATGCAGATATCACTAGTGATCCACAGAAGCGCTGAGAAGCTGCGTATTAGGTGGAATTAGCTTCCAGGGAAATAACAAGCAAACAAACAACAAGCATATAAACAAAGCTAGATTCAGCAGGCCTGGATCTAGTCTATGCTCTTCAAACACTAACTCACCTCCAAGAAATCACTCAGCAAGCTGTCATCTCCATTGAAGCCTGGCTTACAAGAGCACAACTCCTACTTAACCCCCCCCCCAAAAAAAAACTCCTCCTTTTTACCCCAAAATCTCAAACTCCTGCAAGAGCATCTTTCAAAATTTTCTCAGCAAATCACACTGAAATTGAATTAGTCCACTACTCAAAGTTATTAGGAGGTATAATAGATGATCATCTTACATTTTGCCACCACATCCAAAGCAATATCAAGAAAACCCATCAATAACTAGATATGCTTTACAGAAACAAACATTTTATGAGCACACCAACAGAAATTACTCTAGCAAAAACTTATATTCTGCCTGATGTATTGCATGGGGCAAAAATTCTAACCAATTTACAATTCTCCATAAAAAAAGCAGCAAACCTGAAAGCTGCTATAACAAAATTGCTAAGTTTGTTACTAATTCATCCTCCTTTACTCATCACTGTAAAGCTGTACTTATCCTTAGATGGTTGGCACTCCCCTCTCTACCTCTTCTACATTCATCTTATAGCAATGCATAAAATAATATACAAATCATTAGCCTGCCCAGCTCTTACCCCTTTAATCAACATGTATTTCCCTAGATCAGAAAATACAACTTCTCACCATAAAAAAAAACTAAATAAATCCCCTGGACAAAGCCTATGCTCCTTTCCTCTAACCACCAGAACTATTTCTAGCCTACCCACATTAAAATGATCCCTAAAAGAATATCTTACAAAATACTGGATGTGCTCCTGTGCCAATCCTGGCTGAACTTACTATAGTTCTCTCACCCCCTTCAACCTAAATTACACTTCACTATCCTCTCCAGTCCCCTACTCCACTCCTTTCTTTTGTTTTTCTCACTAACTTACCTTATCCACTTCACTCTTCTTATGATCTCCTTTTATCACCATATTTTTTTCCTTCTATAACCATAATATGAACACACACTCTCATACTAAGACATCTCTCAATTTTCCCCTCACTGTCTGTAATCAAATAATCTTGTATATCTCTTTAAAATATCTTATTATAATTGTCTCAGGTCTCATTTATCACATACTACTCTATGTAACAAATAATATGACTACTGAGTTTTCCTCACATATTTTCTCTATTTCATGTTGTTTTCATTGCATTTTACTAAGAAACATATGTTGAATGTTTTATTCTCATTACATTTTTTCACTCTTATGATTTGTAGTGTAACATGATACTTTGTGATTTAAAATGTCGGTACTTGATGTTTTGTAGTGTAACATGATACTTTGTCATTTAAAATGCCTGTACTTTATTTTTGAAAGATAATGTGATTGTGGAGCTTTTCTCCCTGGGCCTCTACTGAAAAAGACACTTTCTGGCCCAGAAGGACTTTCCCAGTAAAAAAAAAAAAGTCAGATAAATAAATAAAATAAATAAATATGCTAAGTAGCGGGAGCCCATCAGCACTAATCTTCCTCACTGAACCCTCTGTCTACAAGAGAAACAGCATGGAAAATATTAAAGTTAATATGAATAAATATATCAGATGTTTGTAGAAGTCAGTGCTGTTGTTCCTGCTACATCTCATTAGTCAGGCTCAACATGCTGTCATATGATGCATCTTTGCATCATGCTTGATGTATGAGATTGCTCTAGAGCTCCTGACAGCTAGCTTCCAGTGACATCTAAATAGAGGAATACAGACAGAGCTAATCTTCACTGCACCATTAATAAAGTATGCAGAAAGAGGAAAAACATGTAAAAATAAAATAACACACTGGTGGAATAACCCCAAAAGATTAAATACTGTGTTTCATCTGAGCAACCAGTATGCTCAGCTGTGGAAAAACTAGACATACAGTGAAGCGCAACTGTCAGATCAAAAAGTCCTATAACTCTAAATGCCATATTTCTGTTACAATGGGGGAAGAAATAGTGAAGAATGTATGACTGGAGACTTGCACCTGATTCAGTGTAATGGTGTTTATGCTCTGAGTGGTAGGTGCTAAGCTGTCTTGCACCAAATTATAGTATTACTGAAGGTATGCCAGGCAGGGTGTTTTTTTTTAATGATATATCTGTAGTGCTAAAGGTAGGTGAATCAGTAAAGGGAGGATGGAATGAACTGAGCAGTTGTCAGAGAAAAAGAAACGGGGTGAGTAGGACAAAGGAATTGCTATAGTCAATTCAAACAGTGTGACAGATGGTATTCACAGTACTAATATAAAATTCACATGTGCATTGTTTCCACTACACGTTCACATGGTCCTTGAAAACTGTATTTGGCTGGTTAAGTCCTGAAACTTATCTGAAATGAATTAGAACCATATTGCTTGCATTTACAAATCTCCAAATAATAGGGAGGCGGACCATCTGCTACTGTCAAATAATTACAAAATTATTGCATTTCTCTCAGTTTCACCTTTCTGTTATTTTTCTGTTATGAGTAACAAAGATAGGGATGATTGTTAAACCTAAACATCAGAACCGTAAACTTCACAGAGCTGTTACAGGTACAGATAATTACTGTTTTTATATTATCAAAGGTAGGTTACTTCTTTGTGATATTTCGCATGGTAGTTCTTATCATGAGCTGAGTACTTGCTCTTAGATTAAGTAGGCAGAAATGCTACCATTCCTGGAACAGAAACAGTTCTGACTTGTTTCTAGTTGTATATTATGTTTGTATGCAGGTATTTTTCCAGATTACTTAAAATCAGATGGGTTGGTGGTAAAATGAGAAATCAGACTGTTATCTTGTCTTTTAAGCAGTGTGCAAAAAGTCAATTTAATCATCTATGCTTACAAATTGCAGCCAACACGTACAATGGCCCTGTAAACAGCCACTGCCATTCACACAGTTTACTAGTCAAAAGGGGAAATGGAAGTAAGTTGCCAGACCTTTCTTTTGTATCACACATGCATGCACACACCTACAGACAATTTAGAAGTCAGCAATCTACCTACCATATGTCCCTGGAATGTGGGGAAAACTGGACCACCCAGAGAAAAACTACATGCAAACATAGAGACTGGGAGGACACGCAGACTCAGCACACAAAGACATCACACCCAGGAAATGAACCAGAAAACCTCTTACTGAGATACTTAACTAAAACACTGTTACAAATAAAAGGTGGGAATACTAACTTTTTAACATAGTGAGCCTTTCAATACTATCTTTAAATGTTAATGGTCTCACAGATATATAAAAAAAGAAAGAGTAGTGAACTATATTAAAAATGTAGAGTGCAAATAATTATGCTACAGGAGACATATTTGAAAAGAAATGAACATGTGAATTTGATAAAGGTTTTCAGGATGGTTATTCCGTGGAATACCTGGGAAAAAGGAAACAATGAGTACTTATATTACTTATATTATTTGCAAGAGGAGCTCCAGTAATGATAGAAGAGGATAAAAAAAGATTAATGTTAGATATGTAGTACTAAGGGGCTGCAGGCAAGTGAGGAGGATTACACTGGCATGTATTTATAGTCTGTTGAAATATGCTATAATGAAGCTTAAGAAAATTCTGGGAGAAATAGTCCATTTTCAGAAGGGAATATTACTTTTAGGTGGGGACTAGAGTTTGATTTACAGCAGGGAAGGTGTGTCTAGGGAGCCCAGAAGGGAAAATATAACAAAGGAATGTAGAGTTTTGAAGAAATTTATGAATATATTTGACATGGAAGATGTGAATTCAGTAATAGGAGGTTGGAGTGAATTTACATATCATTCACCAAGGTACAAAACTGTGCTAGCCTAGGAGGAACTTTTCACAGGAACATGTGCATTTAACTGAAAGTTTTGATATGCATCTAATAACAATTTCAGATCAAGCATCAATAATAACTAAAATAAAAATGCGGAGTATTGAAATAAAAATGAGACACTGGTGCTTTCCGACAAATCTTTTGAAAAGAGAGGAATTTAAGGAATGGGTAGTAGAAATTATTTGGGAATTATTATAGAAGGCAGAAATGTCTTCTGAAAATATAGCTAGGGAGTGGGATAAAATTAGAGTTTAAAAATAGGGTGGAAATAAAAGATAGAGATATAAGGTTAAGAAGCAACAAAATTTATTTAGAAGGACTGGCAAATGTTAAAGTATTGCAGAATAGGGAGAATCTCACAGAAGAAGAAGAAGAACAATTACAGAGTGCTAAGCAGAAAATAAAGGATTGCCTCAATAATATGCATGACTTTAGAAATATTGCTGTTAAGCAACTGTTTTTTTTTTTATTTTAATAATGCTAGAGCACAAAAACTTTTAGCTCAATGACTTGGACAACAGAAAGTACAAAGGTTTGTTGCCAAGCTTAGGAACCTATAACAAAGAAGATAATGAGGGATCCTCTAGAGGTGCTTGAAACATTTCATAAATTTTATGAAAGTCTGTATAAAGCAGAGGAATGCAGAGATCAAGAAAAGGTACAAAAGGAAATGTTTATGGAATAATTAAATATGCCAAGGTTAGAAGTAGAGGAAGCTCAATTATTAATATTTAGGATAGGAGGAGGTGAGATAAAAATGGTGATATATAACCAATCAACAGGAAAGTCCCCAGGAATAGATGGTATTCCTGTGGAAGTGTGGAAGCTAGAAGGGAAAAAACTGATAAAGATCTGGAAGGTTTTGTTTAACGGTATTGTAACAGGAGGAGAAGCACCAACTTCTTACGGTAAGGACACATCAGATCCAGATTCATACAGGTCCATTTCATTTCTAAACCATGATTATAAAGTGTTTATGTCTATAATAGCTAAAAGAATGGCACAAATGATGCCAGAATTGATAGAAATGGATCAGTGTGGTTTGTGGAGGGGAGGCAAATATTTGACAACATTAACAGAACATTGATGATCCAGAGGAAAGCTGAATTGTAAGAAAATACCACTGGTGTTGGTGAGTCTTGATGCAGAGACAGTATTTGACAGAGTAAGCTGGGAGTTTAGGAGAGATGAAGCATTTGCATTCCCTGATAAAATTATAAGGTAGATTAGGAGGGATGAGGGACCCTAGGCAAAAATTAAAGTGTGGGGGTTCCTCTCTGATAATTTCTGTTTGAGCAGAGGAACCAGACAGGGGTATCCTCTTTCTCATTTTTTATTTGTGCTATATTTAGAACAACTGGCAAAGAAAATAAGAGACTCAAAAAGTCAAGGATATAATTGGTATGGTGGTCAAGAAAAGCTGTCTCTGTTTGCAGATGATGTTGTTTTATACCTAATAAAACCAGAAAAGGACATTTTAGTGTTGTGGAACATTTTGAGGCAGTTTCAAATCTTTTCAGGATACAAAAATTAATGAACAAAGCCAACAGCTGTAAATTATGTACCCACACACAATTTGATTTAGCAATACCCATATTTATGGGAACATGATAAAATGAAATGTCTATGAGTATGGATTAAAAGGGATTCTGGTGTGGCAGCTAAGAATGTATGGGAAGAGACTAAAGAAAAGATAATACAGAAACTGATCAATTGGAAGCTCTGTTATATGGATCTGGACAGCAAGATACAAGCAGTTAAAATGTTTTTTAGTCTCTTTAGTTTTATACATAGGTCAGGGATAATTTTATCAACCAGAGAAGTTGTGGATAGCAATTAATAAAGAGCTGAAGGATTTTATCTGGGAAGGGAAGATGCCAAGAGTCAAGTGGGATAAGCTGATTCTTCCAAATGAACAAGGCAGTTTGGGATTAGCCGATTTGAATGGATATTTAAGAGCTACACAGTAAAGGCTTCTGTATAGCACAAACAGAAACCTATAATTGAAAGTGGAAAGGGATGATGAAACAGTGGAAGCTCAAGAAACAAGGAGAGACTGGGATTATATTTATAAAGTAGCAGAAAGTATTCTAAAAACTAAGCCAACATGGGAATGGAGAAAAGAGATTCTGTCGATAGGGATGACTGCAATTAGGGATACAAACAATAGGCAAGAGGGGGGCTTGAATTTATTGGAGAAAACTTGTAAAACAACCAAAGTATTAGGAGTAAGTAATTAGAGAGGGAATATAATAAAATGGGAAGACACCAAGAATTTGTTTAGGCTGCAGGACAGAGATTACCTTCCCTATCAAGGATTGATATCAGAGTATAGGCAGGGAGAAAGAAATAGGGAGCTCATAAGCAAAAGGCTAGCACTGGTAGAGTTTTTGGTAGAGTCTAGAATGGAAGCTGCTGTTAAAATAGGAATAATTAGTACAACATAGAAAATATTGCATGATAACTATAAGACTCAATCAGAGGAAGTTAGAAAGGATTGGGAAGCGAGACTGGATAAGCAACTCACAAAGAAACAAAGGGATATATTTTATTTATATATATATATATATATATATATATATATATATATATATATATATATATTTATATATCTATATATATATATATATATATATATATATATATATATATATATATGCCTCCCAAATATACAACAAAGTAAATAAGATTTAGAATCTTTGTTTGGGAGTGTTTACATAGGTATTTTATGCCCCAAGAAGACTCCAAAAAATTTTTCCTTAGGCATACAGCAAATTTTGGAGGTGTGATGGGTAAGAAAAGGGTAATTGGAAACATATTTTTGGGAGTGTAATGAGATGGCAGACTTTAAAGATTCCCTGCAAACTGTTCTGTCAGAGATACTGAGTGAGCAAATTGGTTTAACTAAGTAAATTATTTTTTGAGCTATGATACAGAATTGGAATTGCCTAGACATAGTAAGGCCTTGCTGAGTCTAATTATGGTAGCTGCCTGTGACAAAAGGAGGTACTGCCAGCACAGCTAGCTAGAATTTTGTAAATAATTATATGTCATTTGTGAATATCCACATGATTTATATAACATGCTTACGTTACAAATGTATTAGAACTGTATGTCTTGTGTATATCAAACTGATTTGTACAGATGTGTGTTGAAAAGGTATTTGCAAAGTGTTTGAGTTTGGACTGTATCTACAGTATGTCTACTGCAGAGAACCGAAATGTACATGCACTAATGTAACTATTTAAATGTATATGTTTAACAGAGGTGACTGGAGGGTTAACTTCAGTTCAGCAAACTTTAGAAAAATATCTGAAATTAAATCACTTTATAGGCTAGGCCATAAAGATGCTACCTCACAGTTTTCAAGACAGCTAGAGACACAAAGTCTGTACTAGGAAGATTTCTGTATCGTCTTTGGGGTGAATTAATTGCCATTCAGGAAGAGTGGAAGTGTTTAGTTGTTTTACGATCTCCAGAAGCTCAACAGATCTGAGCAAAAGCTCTTGTGTGTGTATTTTTATGGGTAGGTGCTAAATATTGCCAGCTGTCAGCAGTGGGGGTTTGGCATGGTAACTAGAGGTCAGATGACCAGAAATTATGTAATTCTGAAAGCTATCCCAACAGTAACATTTTAGATATTATTTTGAGAAGTCTCTTAGTGAGGCAGAGCATTCTTTAATCTGTCTTGGACCTGACAACAAGAAGAACCATTCACCACGTCATCTGCCTTGCTCTATTAGTAAGTTATTAGAGTGTAGTAATTCTCTTAGATACAGTCAGGAATATAGTGAAGCTTAGGTTCCTGTTCTCTAGTAACTATAGGTCCTTTGTGAATTGTTAAACTAAGTCCTATCATGCTGAATCGCATACAACCCTGTTCTCACTGGGTAAAGGTTCAGTTCTACCTGAAACCATAACGTTTTTACTGTCCTAAGCTAAATCTTTCTAAAGGAACCTCAAAACTGAGCCCATAACTTTCACTATCAAGAGGCACCGACTTACTTTGAGAATTTAAGTATGCTACGTTTCCTTACTTGACCAGACTTACTCTATTTGTGTATCTTGGGCTAAGCACCCCTCCTGTACTTCCAGCAGTCTACATATTCCCCCTTCCACATTAGATACCTCAATTTCATTTCTATCTTAATCTACCTCAACTATCCTTGTTTGTTAGCATATCACACTCCTTCCCCCTTCCCCTTTTGTACTTAGCCCTCTGCTATACTGCCTGTCCCTGCAACCATACATCTTGCCACAAGGTGGCACCTCTATTATTGTTCTCCTGTGATTTCCCTTTCTCCCACCCTTATGCTTATCTTCTGCCTCCATTAACCTTTCTTACCTGTCCTTTAACTGAAGCTTCTTTCTGAACTGCTTTTTAACCTAACCTCTCTTACCTTACCTTTATTCCTCTTACTCTAGCTCCTCTATATTTTTATCTCAACACATTAGATAACTCACTAATACATTTTCTCTAACCTACTGACTTACCTGTTTGTTTTTCCCTTTCTCTGATTGTTTCCTGCTGAACTCCACTCTCTTGTGTCTACCCGCTCCGTTCGCCCTGCGGGCTCACTCCGCTCCCCTCCCTGCCCCCAAATTCCACCCGCCCCTAGCACCTCTACATTTATTCCAACATAACCACACCCACCACATTCTGTAGCCAATCAGAACTTACTCCTCTCCGCCCACTCCATACACATCCCCTCCCATACCCACCCTCTCTACTTGTACACTTACCTATTTTATACAGTCTCTTTCCCTTCTCAACATGTCCTACAATCATCTTCCTCTCCTACTACTAACTCTTCTAACTATTCTTTCCTTTACCTACCTAATAACCTTCTATGAGCAACCTTTAAATCATACTGTTAACATTCCCAACAGACACACCCTAGCTACCCCCCCATCTACACTCACAACACATCTTAGTCTAACATACTGCAACTCATATCTTGAATCTAAATATCATTGTCTCTCACATATCAAATACCTTATTCTTAGACACACAAAACACTTGTACTGCTTCAAGCCCACACAACTAATTCACCTTATTTAAAGTCTATCATTAATTGATGGGGACATCCACCCCAACCCAGGCCCAAAAACCTCCACAATATCCCCTAACTCCCAACAAATGAAAACTACACCTACACCACATTCTAAACCTCCTAAATCTCTCACGATAGCTCATCTTAACATCCGTAGCATTTGCAACAAACTTCCAGCTCTTCATGCCCTTCTAGAAGTCCAACAATTTGACATTCTCTGTCTTACCGAAACCTGGCTCAAACCCTCAATAAAAGATAATGAAATCATCCCCCCTGGCTACAACATCCTAAGACAAGACCGTCTTAATAAAAAAGGTGGCGGAGTAGCTATTCTCTTTAAATCTGGACTGAATGTAAACAAATCAGCCCAAACCCCTCCTTACTATATTAACGCTGAACTTATTATTTCCAAACTCTCCCTTAACCCACACAAAACTATTAACATTATCTGCACCTATCTTCCCCCAGGCAACAACCCCCCCCATATTAGAAGACCTACTTAACTGGTTTTCAACGAATCTTCTTCAAGAAACTATATTGCTAGGTGACTTCAGTATTGATTGGAATGTATGTAACCAAACTAATCCATCCACCCTTATCAACCTGCATAGATTCAACCAAACCATTAACTCCACTACTAGAACAAATAAGAACAATAACAAAGATACCATACTTGACTGGATCCTTACAAACAGCCCCCAACAAAAGTATTCAACAGGTACCCTCCCAGACGACCTTAGTGACCACTCTCTCACATACATCATTAGGCACAAAACTCACCTAAAAACACCTCCCCTAATTCGCTTATCTCGCAGCAAAAAACATTTTGACCCTCATCAGTTTCAAAATGAACTTAGCCTGGTTAACTGGTCTCCTCTAAAAACTCTCCCAATAGAAGACGCTGTTAACCACTTTAATAAAACCTTTCTTACTATTTTAGATCAACATGCCCCCATGCGATCTATTCGCATGAAATATAAAACAGCCCAATGGCTTACAACCAACACAAAACAACTAATCCTTAATAGGAATAAGGCCTGGACACAGTGGCGAACCTCCAAAGACCCGGTTGATCACCTTAGCTACAAACAAAAAAGGAACGTGACAAAGTTAGCTATCATAAAAGATAAAAAGAACTTTTACACCCAGCTACAGCAATCCTTCCACCACCATCCACATAAATTTTGGAGATCTATTAACACACTTATTTCCCCCAGAAAAGTTGAAACTCCCAATCCACTTGGCTGTTGCCATGATTCTCCCTTACAAACAGCTAATGCTTTTAATAACTTTTTCACGTCTACAGTACTTAAACTGGCCAACCAACAAAGCCCTGACCCCTCTTTATTAGGTAGCCCAAGCTTCACTCCTCCACTTATGCAACTTAAACCTATACCTACCTCCTATATTCTTAATTTACTTCAAAAACTTAAAGCTTCTACCCCCTCAGCCGACAAACTGCCAGCCGAATATCTCCAGCTAGGTACCAAAGCTATTGCCTACCCTATCTCTATACTAATAAACAGAACCATAAAAGAAAGTACTATACCTTCACTCTGGAAAATCTCACACATCATCCCCCTCTTCAAAGGGGGTGATTCATTCGATTACTCTAATTACCGCCCTATAGCATTGCTATCTCCTATTGCAAAAATAATGGAGAAATGCATCCACAAACAGTTACTAAATCACCTCTTATCTAATAATCTCCTCGCTAACTGCCAACATGGCTTTCGGCCTTACCATAGCACCACCACAGCCTTATTACCCTTTATTGACTCCATTAATATTAACCGGAATAGCAATCTTCTTTCATCAGCATTCTTTGTAGACCTGTCTAAAGCCTTTGATATGGTGAATCACCAACTCCTCCTACATCGCTTAAAATCACTCTCTCTCGATAATCTTGCCTTAAGCTGGTTCACTTCCTATCTTCAAAACCGGAAACAAGCTGTTTTATGGAACAAAAATCTTTCTGAACTCCTCCCCACCACTTTAGGTGTCCCTCAGGGCTCCATCTTAGGTCCTCTTTTATTTTCAATCTTTATTAATGACTTGCATCTTGCCACCCCCCTAACTACTTGTATACAGTATGCTGATGACACCACCATCATTTGCTCTGCCACAAACCAAGCTGACCTTCACTACCTTACCCAAAAGACATTCACTACTATTGAGCAATGGTTCTCCAACCACTGTCTTCTCTTAAACCCTAAGAAAACTAAACTTCTCCTCTTCTTACCCACACACCTGTCTCCCTCTATTAATTTCACTATTTCTTCTAACAATGGCACCCTTATCTCTCCTGACCAAACAACCAAATTATTGGGTATTACTATTGACAACCTACTAAAATTTGATTTTCACATCAACTCCATCATAAAAGCAACTAATATAAAGTTAGGTTCTCTCTACAGAATCAGAACTTTCCTAACACCTGAAGCTAGAACTACCATAGCAAGAACACATCTTATATCTACTTTACTATATGCTTCCCCCATTTACACTAATCTATCTAAGCATAACATTAATAAGCTTACAATAGCCTACAACAACATTGCCAGATTTGCCACTGCCTCTCCATATAAAACTCATCACTGTCTGAACCTCTCTAACCTAGGATGGCTGGAATTACCCCACATAATTCAGTACTATCAGCTTACAATTGCCCACAAAGCCCTTTACCACCCTGATAATATACCCATGCTCTCCACCCTTATAAAACCCTACAACAACTTAAAAGCCCTACGCTCTTCTAATAAAATACTGATACAAACTTCTCTTTCAAAGAATACAGCAGGTGACTCCATATTTTCCAACTCAGTCGGTACAATCTGGAATCAACTTCCTCCAGACCTTATAGCCCAGACTTCCATTACACTATTTAAGACCAAACTGAAACTCTTTCTTACTAAACACTGGCTTTGCTCTTGCATCAATCCTAGTTGATCTAGCTCCTCTTCGACCTCCTATTCTCCTCCTATATCCCTTATACTTTCTCCCAAATCTATTTTCTTCAATTTATTTTTTTCCTTTCGACTTGAGATATGACTATCTCAGCTATATACCATTCTTTTCTAGTAACACTTTTATTAACTTTTTTAAATAACTTAATTCTTCTCTCCCTTTTTTCCCCCATAGCTCTACTTATATAACTTCCTTGTCTCTCTATCCCCCTTTTTTTGTAACTTCCTGTAATTGTTTTTTTTGGCCTTCCTTATTTGTGATTTATATCCATTGTGTATTTGGTATTCACTGTTTTGTTACCATGTAATAGATAGCGGAGCTTTTCTCCTCGGGCCTCCACTGAAAATGGACATGTATCCAGTTGGACTAGCCTGGCTAACAAATGTAAAATAAATAAAATAAATAAATAAAAAATAAAATGTTGTTTTTCTTTATTTATAGGAGCCTGTCCTGCAATGTTATTTTAAATATTTTCTGTGTTTGAACTCTGATGTCACTGTGAATATATATTTAGTATTTTCTAGTTGTTTTGTTATTTATTATTAAATATATTTTAACCTTTCATTATGGCTGATCTTTGTAGTGATATTTAAGTTTTGAGGGTATGTGCATATTCATTTGGTGACACTGTGTGGGCCACTCCTAATAGTCTTGCTCTTGGTCAAACTACCATCTATATTAATATTAATATTACACAGTAATATTGGACATCCTTTGTTAAGGGTCTTAAGGTAGCAAGCAGGAATGATTGGTGGCAGCAGTAACTGCCTTATAGCCTGGGCAGAAGGGGACATAGCTAGTAAACCTGTTCCAGCCTTTCCCAAGTGTGTGTGTGTGTGTGTGTGTGTGTGTGTGTGTGTGTGTGTGTGTGTGTGTGTGTTAATCAAACCTCAAAGAGTATGGGTGTCAGCTACTTGGGCAGGGACACAAAGCACTGGTTGGACAGACAGGCTGCTGGAGGTCTTGGCTTGGTCACTCAGCTGAGATCTCAACTCTATAGCTGTATCAGTGGGGAGTCTTATTGGGAATCTGGAGGAAGAGGGAGAAACCAGCCCTGGACTGAATGTGGTTTCTGTGTGCTCTTAAGGGAAATTGCACTTGATGCAGAGAGCTGCATCTGGAAATACTGTGTGTGTACCTGTTATCCTCCCAGTGAACATCCCCTACAGGTGCCAGAGGTGATGATTGAGGTTCCTTGATTACTGGCCCAGAGGTGGAATATCCACATCACATATTGGTTGGCAGTGGTAGGTTGTCACACTGCCAAAAAAGCAATTACTAGAAAATGGAATTAAAGTCCAAACCAACTTTACTAGTGACAGTGAATATAGTAACAGAGATAAAACAACTGGAACTGGGATCTTTAGAAAAGGGTAGGAGCAATTACAAAGGAAAAATGGGAATTTTGAGAACAATACATGCAGAGGAGGAACGAGATTTAAAAGAAAGCAGGATCTGAATGAGCAATATGCTTGACTGACAATGACGACAGAGATTATAAATGATGTATAATGTTTGCAGCTACAATTATGTCAACATGGTTTTGTGATGTGTAATGTTTGCAAATAAAATTATGTCAGAATGGTTTGTTTCCATTTATATCAATGTATGATTGCCTATGTCATATGTGACAATTTAATAAAGATGTTTCTTGTTTAAAAAAAAAAGAAAACATCTTGCAGTGAGGTGAGCTGATTCTTCCAAATGAACAAGGCAGTTTGGGATTACCCGATTTGTATGGATATTTCAGAGCACCTGTAGGGGATGTTCACTGGGAGGATAACAGGTACACACACAGTATTTCCAGATGCAACTCTGCATCAAGTGCTGTTTCCTTTAAGAGCACAGATAAACCACATTCAGTCCAGGGCTGTTACCCATTGCACTACTATGCAGACTTTAAATCAATTTAAGTAACAGGAAAATTAAATTTGTTATGGAAAGCAGCAGATTATAAGACTGAGCAGCAATAAAAATGTGGTGTCTTTTGTCAGAATGCAATTCAATAAATATAAAGTGAGATCTGAGATTAACACTATTATTGTTTTGTAGCCCTTGTTAACTGTACTGTACTAACATAATAAAACATCCAGAAGCTGTTTTATTAACAGTTTTGAATGTTTCCTAGAACTTCAGTTTTGTACATAGTTTTTAAATGACTTGTGTGTTCTCTTAATTAAACATTAAAAAGTATTTTGATAAATAGAATTGACACTGGACAGTTATTTCTTTGTATTTATCTGCAACTTCAGGTTCTAGACCATTAGGTAACTATTGCACAGTCTAGCTGCTGCTATTACTTATAAGTATAGTCATGCAATGATTGTGTTGTAAAAAAGGACAGTATTAATGTCCTACTCTAAAGCCTGTTTAAAATTAAATGCACATGATGGTTACATAATGTTAGCAGTAGGGCATGCAGCCACTGAATTAGGCAATGCAGCACTTCATTTGGAAAGCAGTACAGCAGTAATAATATATATATATATATATATATATATATATATATATATATATACAGAGTAGCAGAAGAGGAGAAAGGCTTCCCTTTTCAGTTTAAGTTATAAAGAACAGACAAAAGAATAACATCACTGCTTTAACTACTGCTTGTGCTCCTTGGAATCTGGATTACTGTTTATATCTGTTAACCCATTCTCTCCAGTGGAGCTCAGGAAGTTTGCATTCTAACTTCCAGTGGTGGCATCTTAAACCTTTTGGCACAATCAGATTATATCCTCACCGTTCAAACAGCTATAGATATCTTTAGAACCTTAAGTGTTAGTAAAGAAGTTAAAATAGCAAACTGTTCAGCATGAACAAATGCTTAGAGCGGGTTCATTCATTACATTCTAAGGGCAGTGTTCATAGTCTGGGGCTTCAAATATTTGTAGCAGTGATCCATGAAGAGAGGCACTATTAAGTTATGGAAATCCTGGACTGTCAGGCTGACAATGGAAATGTGGAAGACTTTTTTTGTGAACATATCCCTGTATCAGTAATGTGTAGTTTGATTAACGCATAAGTGGTAGGAGGACACTACTACTCTGTTAAAGGGGATTACACGTATGCAGATGAGTTCAATTTATAGACGTGAATCTATAATAGACTAATTTGCATATAAAGTGTATAAATCACCCTGAAGTTACACCAGAAAGCAGCCAGGTTTCAGTCAGAGTATAGAGATGAAAGGGGAGCTAAGGTATTGCTTCATTTTTACCAGAGAGATCGCTTAAGTAAATGCTTTATTTTGATACTTCTGCATAAGTGGACATTTTATTAAATGGGTTGCTTGGGTGAATGCTTCATTTCAGTGATTGTGCATACTGGGGCATGTTACTGAAGGGGTCATTTGGGTAAATTTTTCACTTTGGTGCTTGTGCATACTGTGAAATGTTACTGAAGGGGTCACAAAGGTCACTTCATTTTGATGCTTGTGCATACTAAGAAATGTTACTGAAGGGGTCGCTGGAGGAAATAATTAATTTATGTGTCAGGAAAGTGCTTGTGCATGCATGGTCAGACTGCTGAAGTGATCATTAGGCAAAACAATTTATTGTATCATTTTAGTGCTTGTGCATACTTAATGAAAACTAATGAAGGGGTTGTTGGGGAAAAATTTCATGTGTGTGTCAGGGAAATGCTTATGTATACTTGGACAAACAAGTTTGCAGATTGTAACTCCAACATCAAAGGTGAAACATTGTATTTAACATTGGATGTGTGTAGGGTTATGAGACTGTAAACTGCAAAACTACCCCATTAGCATACTACACTTTACAATATCTCTCATTTGTATCTCATTATTTTTTAGGCCTTGCACATTAGCATAAATGGCCTCTATGAATCGAGGCTTTGCTAAGTTCTTTTGTAAGCTCCAGGAATACAGCTATCGTATTTGCACAGGTGACTATGAACACCGCCCTAAGTCTTAAACTAGAATTTATATATCACAGTAAATACTAATTTTTGTAATATTTTGTAAACCACTAACAATGCTTCAGTAGAATCTCAAGCTACAGAGATACCCTCAACATCATTTTCTTTGCCCAGCTGTGAGCTTTCAATTGAGGCTAAGCACTTCTGTCTGCATTGATTGGTTTCTGAGATATTTAGATAAATATGAAAATTATGACAGTATAACTTAATAGCATATAAACATTCAATATTTTTAGTTGTAACAAACGTCAGTCAAGTAACAATGTAATTGTGCTACCCATCATGAAAACTTTGAGATGACATATTTCAATAGCTTACATGTATCATGGTTTTGGAATTATTTACGTTAATATAAACAGGCACTATCAGATGCCTAGAGGTAGCAGTAAGAATGATCCTAGACCGGTACCTGGTGGTGCTGCTAAGGTTTAACGTGTAAATCAGTTAAGGTGTTTAGATAGTTTATTCTAAGTTGTAGTTTTATTTTTCTGACAAAGTCTAATTACAATGTTCTTTGCTTCTGAACTCCCAGATGAAGGGTAAATTGCCATTATTTAGTATTTCAGATTACAGGGTTCTCATTTTATGTACCAACAAAGTTTTGAAGTAAAAATCTGCTTAGTACTCCAGGATATAGAATTAAGTATATTTTGAAATTGAGAGATACATTTTTTTCCAGAGGCCTGTAAGATTTTAGATAATATAAATGACCAGTGCAACCAGTACATATCTTTGAAGCTAATGATTAAAACAGCTTTTGAAACCATATAGTAGGCAACTTAATATAACAGTAGATGTTTGAAAAGGTTACTGCTGCAGTATTCATTACTGATGAAGACTCATCTACCAAGATACCTCATATATACAACAAGTCGACAAAGTTCAGGCAGCTTCTTTGCATGTCATACATCTGCCTTTAGCGAAATAGGATGTGCTAGTATAACAGGAGTATATAAAAGTGACAAAACTCAGAGATTTCTTGCCTCATAAATGGGAGACCTAGCTCTTGGTCCAGTGCAGTATTGAAGAAAATGGGGGGATCTTGATGAGAAAAAGGGAAAAACGTACCCCACCGTGGCAAAGGTAGTAGTAATTCAGTGGTTTGAAGGGAGCTATCCATACTACAACCATGATCCATTTCGACATCTACAGTTAAGGTACATTACATACACAGTGGTATTATATTCTCCCTAAGGTCACTGTTGCAGTATTCATTACTGATGAGGAGAAATGCCAAAGTTCAAGAAAAACGGGTGGAATGAGCTGAACCAGAGTCCAAAATGTCCTGTAGACCTGCCTAATGATACTAGTCTTAGCTTAGAAAATGCATTCAGTTTGTGCTGTAGGGTGTATGTTTTTACAGAGGATCAAGTATCTGCTTCCAAAATGGATATGAAGTCTCAGTCCTTCCAAAAAGCCCTAGAGGTGGCAACTATCTTAGTAGAATGAGCCTAGACATTCTTGAAAGGATATTTGGCATGATTGGACTAGCAGAACTGAATGGAAAGGCTAGAACTGAGCAATTCACACAAGTACCAGAGAATACCCTGCTTGAGATGGGTCCTGTACTTTATTCTAGCTCCAAAGAGACAATTGTTTCCATTTAGATAAATAAGATTTCCTATTAGCAGGTCTGCTTATCTCCTTCGATACCTGATGTACATTCTCAAAAAAAAAAGCTGAATAAAAGGAATCAAAAACCTACCATTCAAACAATTCAATTCTGTTAACAGACTTTCAGATGAATGAGAGACCCCTTGCCCTGTGTGAGCAAGTCTATTCTGAGGAAGTTTCTGGTGATTGGCCTTGGCCAGTTGCATAACATGGGAGAACCTGTGTTAACTGGGCCAAACATAAATCACCAATGTCATCTCAGGCAAGTCCTTCCAGATCTTTTGAAGAACAATGGAATAAAAGGAAAAAAGCATAGTGAAACACACCTGTTAAGGGGAATGAAAAAGCATCTGTCTGCTGGGACTCTATACAAAGTGCCCCAGGTCAAAACTGCTAGTTTTCTGTTGAGATTGTAAACAAACTGATCTGTTTGAAGGAATTCCCACTGGTTGGCTATTTTCTACAAGACCTCCCAGTGTAACATCTACTCATGAGGGTCTATCCCAGATCTGCTCATGGATTCTTCTCTGAAAGGATGTAAGTTGCTAGAAGGAACAGGCTGTTATGAATTTATGTACCACATTACAGTGGTATTGTTTGTCATTACAGTAGGATTGCCTGGAGACCATAAGTGATTCAGAGTTTTCAGGACACTGATGAGACAATTTCTTTGAGGTTGATGTATTTGTACCTGTTTTTTTGGACCCCATATTCCCTTGCATTTACCCCTAAGAAGTAATGTCCCTAGCAAAGTCTGAAGCATCTGGAGCCACTATCTGAGAGGAGCTGAAAGGAAACAAAGGGACCTCTATCTTGGAAAGAACTTGTTTGGCCCACGAAATGAGTTCTTTCTTCACAAATTTGAGCACTCAAGTCTTTCTCATGTGAAGTGTGGTATGAGGAAACATCAGGCTGGATGAGGCTATGAAACCTAGTGCTCTTGAGAATTCTGTCAAATTGGGCATTTCCTTGTGAAAAAGATTGAGAAGATACTAATGATAAATATGCATCTTTACTAGGGGAAGGCATTCATCAGGTCGGTGTGTAAGGGGCATCTCAGAAGAAAAAAAAAACCACCAGCCTGTAAGACGGTATCTGGAATGACATTTTTAGGATTCTGGAGACTTAAAGGCTGCAAAAAAGATACATTACAAGTCCTAAAGCTGTTAAACTTCCTGACTTATTGACCCTGAGACCAGTTAATTATCCAGGTAAGGAAAACAATGTGCATGCCCTGAAGTCTGCATCAAGTTGTCTGTGGAACAAGACATTTGTTAAAGACTCTTGAAGCAGTAAAAAATCCAAAGAGCAAAACATTAAACTGATAATGCAATCCCAAAATAAAGAGTCTTAAAAAGGATCTGTAGTTCTGTTAGGTCTAGAGTAACCAAAAAGGATTGAATGGAAAGAAAAGGGAAAATAATTCAAACTGTCAACATTTTGAGTTTTGGAATCTGCATAACATGGTTTAGTGTAGATAGATCTAGAATGGGCCTCCATGTTTACTCTTTCCTTTGTACCAAAAAACATCAAGTAAAATAATTTTCCTATTCATCTGAGGGAGCTAGCAATATGACCCCCAAAGCAACAATTCTAAAATGATTAGAAGAGTAAAATGAAGCTGATCTTCGAGGTCAGCAGAACAATAGTTGGAGTGTGGAGGGTTGCTCATTGGAGCTTTTAAATTGTTCTTTTCCAGGTTGTTGCTAACGAGATTAGAAACATTTACAAAAGCAGGAGCTGGGAGTGGCTAGATACTTCCTGGGAAACTTTGAAACTGGAGATAAGAAAAGCTGTTTAACTATCTGCATGAGTTTTCCTCTTTCTTCTAACTTTTTGTGAACTTCAGAATTGATATAAATGTGCATGTCCCTGTCTAGAGAGCATTTAATAAATGAGCTGTTACATCCTCAGTAAAAGATTGTAATCTTAACCAGTCATGCCTTTTCATAATAGTACAATTTGCTGCTGTTCTAGAAGCAGCATCCATAGCCACATTTGAAGTGCCTGGCTGCTTGAAAGGCAGAATTAAGCGTGTCTCTAAAATTAGGTTTCACATCTAAAGGAGGAATATTTGTCAAAGTTTGTTCCATATTACTCAAAATATATAGAAGCTACTCAGTCATGTCAGTCTCACAATTATTAGCTGTAAAAGCTAAGGTGGCAATTGTATATGCATTTTTGCCTTGCGTGACAAAACTCTGCTGTTCTTATTATTGGGAATTGGATAAGAGGAGGAAAAGGTTCCAGCACTTCTGTCAAAATGCAAGGAAAAGGCTTGGCAGGGTCAACAGAAGCATATTTATAAAGGGAGTTATGAGAATCAGGAACAAGGTGAATGCTGGCTGGCTTCTTATGGGCTATAGGCTGGAAATCTGGAGACAGTAAAGCATCTGAAAGGGTACCTTTCAAAGCTCCAAGAACTGGGGGAATGGCAACAGGCTTGGGATTAGCTATGATGAGAAGCTCAGAGTATGTTTTCTGGGGTTAGAAAACTCATTACACTTTTACTTAAAGTTTTTCATTATAACAGTAGTCTTTCCAAAGGACATTTCCTTATTATGCATATCAGTGGATAAAGTATTATCTGACTCAGATTCAAATCCAGTAAGCGAAGGAATTAGACATATATAGTCTAGACCTCAAACAATACTACTTTAGAACAGGAGGAGGAAGAGAGAAATATTTTTCTCTTTAAAGCAGTGGAAGCTAAGGAATAGGAAAGAATGAGAGAAGACCAAAATGACTTTATTGCATTATACAAACCAGCAGCCAAATTGTTTTTGTTAGATTTCCGATTGGAATGAGTAGAAGGTGGAGAAATATGTTTGGATTTCTGAAAGTGTTTCCTAATAGTGTCAAGGTCTTTGAAGAAACCATAAGCCTGACCATCAAAAGCGAGTCATGGACATACCGTCTGGTTAATAATTGGTGGTTACCTCCTTCACCTTCCAATACTAATCTAGTTTTTCCCTTCTCACAATCTCAACCAAACATTTGGGCATGCCAGACATGTAGGTATCCTGAGCCATAACAGCCTATAAAGGACACACATTAATGGGCCCAGGAAAAGCAGGTGGATGGTTCATGCACTACAAACACACATTGGTGGAATAGTCAGTCACAGACTGAATGAAAGAGGAGAAAGAGGGATGATATCCAGTTATTGTCTATCACCTGTCTTGAAGTCTGCCTTTTTTACCTGACAGGGAAGGTCATGGAGGAAAAGCTGCATGCACCAAGTGCTCGTAAGTCTGAAAGGAATTAATCTATTTCTTATAGTCTTAGGGCTGAATGTTTGAGAGATGTTACAGGATTTAACATGCACAGCCTTTAAGCAAACAAAAAAGTCAAATGGGAGTCTTTGTATGGTATTAGATGCTAGAGTCACAGTTAGCTTTTCACATGGTAGACATAATACACTTTTCACAGAAAAGATTAAAAAAATGAAAAAAAAAACAGCTCACCAATGGATTTCTTATCTGCTGAAACCCCTCACTGATGACACTGTGAACAGGTTACAAGATTAGGAGGTGAAGAATTTCAGTATATGTGAACTTGTGGCAAGAACATTCTGAATTTTGGTGCATCTCTATGTTCCTGTCATACTGGCATGTTCCTTCATGCTAATGGCAAATGTACAATGCATGAGGAAGCTGTCCAAGTTTTGTAGACTGGCCAGATTTATGCAGTATCTTGGAGGAATACTTCAACAGTGATCTTATGAAAATATTAAGGTGAATGTGTTACTTGTTGACTGACTTACACTGTTATTAACCACTGACTGTAGTCTCATAACGTACTACAAATCATGGTAGTAACATCTTATTTGTTCCTGTCATAGGATGTGTCTAATGGCACTAAAATAGGATACATGGGAAAATGAGTGGCATCTAAATGACACAAAAATCAAATTATTCACTACACATACATTAAATAAAATGTTAATTAAATGGCCATGTCACTTCTTATACGTTTGGCACTGTTTCAGTACTGACTCTGCAGTCCCCTTAGATCCATGGACCATGAGATGATGTGGCTTTATACCCACTCCATCTCAGCCTCATTTCTGAAGACTATGATGGGTAATCTACTTCAATGGCAAATCTGTGTTGGCCCCAGAAACCCCCTCGGTTCCAGAAACTTTGAGGTAATTCTCCATGGAGTAGTTTCCATTGGCTCCAATCTAATTTGTCTAATCATTTTCTTAGAGTGATGTGATAACTCCTGCTCTTTGTCTTTGCCTTTAGTGCAAGAGGTGCCAGATGCATGCATTTTTCTTCCTCAGATCCTCATCTTTGTGGTTATGCAGTGCACACACACACACGCTCACACATATAGTAATACCATCTTCAAATGTGTAGGAGCAGGAAACTCTTGACATCAAAACCTGGAGTTAATGGTGTCCAGAAACCAAGTGTTTGGTACTAGGTGTTCTCTGGGTTGGGTCAACCATTAAGTTTTTAAAGTTTCCCTATCTGTTGCATTTTGGAGTTGGACAAGATGTCCTTTTGGACAAGTCTGCCCTGGAGGCCTTTGGATCCATGAAGAAACTCATGCAGACCTGCTGCTGGATTCATCAGGTCTCAACCCAGACTTTTGAACTTTTGGGGAAATCCTCTTCTCCTCTTAAGGAAGTGGGTGTCATGTGTTACATTTGATCTTACCTGATCTCACATTATGCATAAGCATTAGTCGCTCTTCTGTGGTCATCAGCAACCCACACAAATGAGTTCAGAACTTGAATACATGTCAGTATTGCTACAGACTTTTTCAAAAGGGAAGGACCCCCACTTTTCCATCAGGATGAGTCCTACTTGAAATTATAAGTCCTTCAGGTATGGGCAAGTGTCAGCTATCACATGACCTGTTCCTTTGGCAGCATAATAGACAGTAGGTAGCTCAGTGCACCTAGGGCCTGTATTCAAAGTGCATCTCAGAGGACCAACCTTGTACTGTAGTTGCTTGCAGCTATTGACACTATGCATAGGGCTTACAGTGGAAGACTAAGACAGTAATACAGATCCGTATTGCACAGATGCAATAAGTATTCAAAAAGTGCTGTACAGTTTTCCTTGTAAGGTAAACTGTTTTCTTGCATGACTATCTTCATCAGAATGTTTGAAAGAACAGTGAGCTTTCAGTTCCTAAGATGTTTCAATGCAAGCCTCACTGACAGACTATTTCACTTCTGCCAAAGTGACAGTCAAATTAATCTCATTGTAAGACAATGGACACTCCCCATATCTAATGTGTCTATATGCCTTCTGCTCTTGCTGGCACATGGTATGTCAAGGACATCAACAGTCCTCCTGTCTGGTCAGTGTCTTGCCTCGGTGCATTGGTGCACTATGTGCTAGGTTTCACTTCACTTTTCAACTTTTTGGATTCTATTTGAGTGCTGTGAGTTATAGTTAGCTGAGAATCAATCTCTTCCTAATGCATTCCAAGACCTGTGAAGAAGCCCTTCCAGAAACACCATCTTGACAAAGAAAAGCAGCACTTTTAAGCAGCAGTATCTGTACTTCAGCACAAAATAATTCAATATTTCCCTACAGACCAAATTGGGTTGGACTCTTTCCAAGTTGCACTTTTTTGGATCCTAAGGGTAAAAACACCTCATACCAAATTTGGAATGGAACATATTGTATAGTTTTTTTAGTGTATGTGGCAAGGAAAGGACAAAGCAGACTGCCTTCAGATTGTTCAAAAAACAACATGGATTCCACACTGTTGAATTTAATGTTAAAACCAGTCTTAGCGCCTCGGCCACAACAGCCTTCGATGAGTACAAAGATTTAGTGAAAATACATTCCCGTTTATATATTAAAAAATCAATCAATTAGACTCAATTCCTAAACTAATTAATTATAATTAATTATAATTAATTTTAAGTCCTGAAGTACCCTTCAGGCAATCAGAAGGATTACTACCAACAGTAAAATCTTGCTTTTCCTACAATTTTTCTATCAGCTCAGTTTCATGATCCCCTTCTCTTAGACTAAAAGGGCATCTTCTTCTGTTATGAATTCCAAACATTAAAATATCCAGGAAGCTTCTATACTACTGACTAGGAGAAGGTCATATGTAATGAGGTGCTGTGAAAAGCATTACAACAACAGGTTCAAGTTTCACCAGTGTTTATCAGCGATTATAACCCAATTTCAGTCTTTATTGGCTCAGGGTGTTTGGTTATCTATTTATCTGGGTCATCCCCCACAAATTCTTTATTCATCTTTGTGATGGGTCCCTACTCTGGGCCAGCAATCAAGGAGACTCAATCCTCAATACTGACTCCAGTGAGAGATAATCACTAAGAGCAAAGGCGGATTCACACAGTACTGTTAGATGCAGCAACATGCACCAAGCACAATTTCCCTTAAAAGCACACAGGAAGAATTTCCCTTAAAAGCTCACAGGAAGCATGCTCCAGACCTGGGGTTGGACTCTCCAGACCAACACAAAAATCCACACTGACCACTTTGGAGCACAGTGTCCCTGTTCCCAGTAGCTGACACACACACTTGGATATTTGAGTTTCACATAAACACACACACACACACACACACACACACACACACACACACACACACACACACACACACACACACACACACATCTGGGAAAAGCTGGTTAGGGTGTGACCAAAGCAGCAAGGCTTTCAGGAGCGGCCACAGTGTCACTAAAAGAAGCATACGTGCTCTCAAGATGTTAAAAGTATTTACTAAAGGACCAGCCACAATGAAAAGCTTTAAAATATTTAATGATAAATGTGATGCCCGTGCACTGGCCCAGCAATCAAGGAGCCTCAATCCTCACCACTAACATCAGTGAGGGACATCCATATAGGGAAAGGATAATAAATGCACACACAGTGAAGTACAATTTACCTTAAGAGCACACAGAGATCACAGTCTGGGGCTGGTTTCTCCTTTTCTCTCCAGGTCCCCAATAAGACTCCCCACTGGCAAAGCTATAGGGTCCAGATTTCAGCCTAGTGGGCAAGCTAAAACTCCAGCACCCTCTCTATCCAACCAGTGCTTCATGTCCCTGCCCAAGTAGCTGAGACACACACACACCTTGAGATAAGAGTTATATACAACCACACAGACACTCCTGGGAAAGTCTGGCACAATTTCTCCAGTTGTGTCCCTTTTACCCAGACTATACAGTAGTTCCACTTGCCACCAGCCACTAATATTTATCAACTACTGAAAGGCCCTTATCAAAGGGTGTCCAATTATTATTCTGCAATATTATTATCCAAATGGTAAGTGCAACTGAACAGTCAAGGCTTATTTGGAGTGACTTGGACAGTATCACTATATACATGTAATGTACTCTAGAGCTTAAATTATCTCTGCAAAAAACAGCCGCAGTTGAAAGGTTTAAAAATATTTAATAATAAATAAAAACACAAGACAATACTTCTTACTACACAATCCTAGTCAAGTGTTCAGAGAAAACAGGAAAATGCTTAAAATAACACAGTAGAATCGTTCTTAGTCTAATCTTCCTATTTCCTAGCTATTTCTAAGAGAAACACTAAAGTCTAAGATCCTACTTACATACAGACACAGGCAGAGTGGTGAGTTGGATGTTCTCAAGATAAATGCTCAAATGCCCTCATTCTTTCTCTCCTTAAATTGATAACACAGTACTACTGATTCATTTCAGATTACATGATTTCTTTCTGATTCCCAGGCTAACAGAACTCAGAGGGTAATAGCCCTTTTGATCTTGCAGCTGATCAGGAAGCCAGAGCAATAAAATAAATTATACATGCAAATTCTAGCAATTAACTCTGGTCTCAAAACAATAGCCAGAATTCCTTCTTCCAGGCATCTTGGCTCTGGGTTTTAGATCAAAGAGTTATACTATGCTTGACTTATCAGCTTTCCTCCAGCAGAGTGCAATGTGGTTAAATTTTTGAAGTTCAACATTTAGCAAAGAGAACAAGCATGTGGCTTACATTAATATTTACAAATGACAGAATTGTTTACAAAATTCTATCTGGCTAGGCTGGCAGCATTCAACTATCTTCATAATAAATAAAACAGAAAATAGGAGGATACTGAATACAACAAACAACAGAGTTTCTATCACAGAGATATAAAAATAACACAGCGGGATAGTTTCTCACAGATGCAGAAAGCAATACTAAACTATTTTCACTAAATGTCCTTGACTGACTAAAGAATTACTTTTCCCTGACTACTTACTAAAGCAAGGCAAACTGATGTGTGCTGAATATCTTACCACAGCAAACACCAGATGATGTCTTTCTTTGTCTGTGTGGATGTGTGAGATATATACATAGCCGGCCTTAGGCATAGGCCAACTAGGCGGCCGCCTAGGGCACCGCTGTAGAAGGGGTGCTTTTTTGGTGTTTATTTGGTGTAGGTAGACCAGGATGGGGGCAGTGGGTAGTGTGGTTTGGGGCACCGTGGAGCCCTTTTGCCTAGGCACCAGTTGACCTAAGGCCGCTCCTGGATATATATCCTGTCAGAAATCTTTCCTGTCAGATTCTAAAGTGCTGCTGAGATGGTTCCAAAGAAAATAGATGCTGCTTATAGGATGGCATTACCTCTGGTCACGTGACTCTGATACAATACACACACAGAGTTTTGCTAAAATCTGTGATAGCATCTGAAAACTGTAACACAATTTCAAAATGTCCACCCTTCCAGGATTCTCTGATAAACATACACATTTGATCAGTTACAACAATACAACCTAATATACATGCTTACATTCTTTCTGTCCAGCAGGACTTACTGCTAATGCATTTTTAACATAAGTAACTTTACAAATATATTTTTACCTCAAACATCTGTATAAATCAATGTAATAGTCAACATAAAATTATTTGCAAAATGTCAGCTAGCTATGCTGCCATATGTACACATGTACTGCCCTACTTTCCCTGGCATAGATGGCACTACCTCATATCATCATATCTCTCCCCCCACTTCGAAATGTCAAGCTAGATTTTCAAGTGACCCTAAAAAAACACTGCTTGAGAGAAATGGGCCTGTCTGGAAACGTGTTTATATTACGCTGTTGAAAACTGAAATGTTCGACAACGTAATGATCGACACCAAAATGTCGAAACCACAGAAAGTCGAACTGTAAAAAAAAAAAAAAAAAACACCCAAACACCCAAACAAATAACAAATTGCTCTATGCAGGGGGGCAAGCTCCCCTGCACCCCCACACCCCCTGCTACTTAAATATACTAACTCCGAGACCACACTACATTGAAGTAAATGGAAATCTCCTCTTACGGAGATTTCCATTTAAACGTGCGATGACTTTCGTTTTCGACATTTTCATGACGACTATATCAGCTTTGATATTGTCGGCCTTCAACAGCGTGAAGTAGACCCTCTGGGAACACATTAACTTATACCCAGTCTTGAGAGTCCATCTGCATTGACATTGCTATCCCTACTATTGTGCTGTACTATCATGTCATACGCCTCCAACCCTAGGCTCCAAATTAATGACTTGGCATTCTGCTGGCTGGCACGATGTAGCCATGTTAAGGGACTGTGGTTTGTAACCACAGCAAATTTCCTTCCACACAGATAGGGCTGAAGTTTCTGCAGTACCCATACTATGGGTAGACATTCTTTTTCTATAGCTGCATAACATTCCTCCCTGGGCTGGAGTCTATGGCTGAGATATACAACTGGATGCTTTTATCCCTCTGAGGAAACTTGGCTGAGTACAGCCCCACCCCATGATTCAAAGCATCCACCTGCACAACAAATTATGTGTTATAATCTGGACTGGCTATCACAGTGGGTCCTCCCAAAGCACCTTTAATATTTTGAAATGCCTGCTTGCAGGCTGAGGTCCACACTACCTTATCTGGCCTGTTTTTCTTTGTCAGGTCTATGATTACTAGATCCCCACAGATTCTTTCTGCCATCCACTGCAAATACTCAGAACTTGGGCCTCCATGTCATGTTAAGGCTTCATCATGTTAACATGGTACAGTTTGTGCACCTGCCTGCTGCCTAGCAAGTTTACCATGTAGTTAACATCACTAACCTTCCCTACCAGTTCAAAGGGTCCCTCCCAAGCTGCCTGCAGCTTACTGTGTCTGACAGGAATGAACACCATAACATGCTGTCCCACAGCATAGTCTCAGTCTGGAGCATTCCTGTCATTGCAGACTTTTTTCTGATGTTGGGCTCCTGCCAGGTTTTCTTGGGTCACTCCCATTAGCTCCCCAGGCCTTGACATGAGGTTTAGGACATATGCCACAACAGACTCCATGTGGGATTCACACTCACCCTCCTACTAATTACAATTAGATCTAAAGGCCTATGCCCACACAGCAGCTCAAAGGGTGAAAATTCTGTGGATTCCTGGGGGTACTTCTTGGTATGCAAACAGGAGATGGGGCAAATGTTTGTCCTGCTTTCTCTTAAACTGATCTGCAAACACCCATAGCATGGTCTTTAGTGAAGAATTTACCCTCCCCACAAGACCATTAATCTAGAGGTGATGGGGGAGTTTAGGTGCTTCACCCCACAGTGCTTCCACAGACAAACCAGCAGGTCTGACATGAAATTGGCACCGCTGTCAGTCAGTATTTCTCTTGGGAAAACTACCCTGCTGAAAACCTCTAACAAAGCATTTGCAACCTTCTCAGCCTCAACAGAAGATACAGCCACCATCTCAGGGTATCTAGTAGCATAGTCTGCAACCACAAGGATATACTTCTACCCTGTGGAACTTGGGGTACTCAGAGGCCCCACAATATCCATAACTACCCTGTGACACAGCTCCTCAGTCACAGCCAAATGTATCAAAGGAGCCTTGACCTTCTCTCCTGCCTTGCCTACCTTTTGGGATTGCTCACAGGACCGTCAGTACCCTGTTACATCCCTTGAAATCCCAGGTCAATAAAAGTTCTGCATAATACGTCTCTTGGTACGCTTTATGCCCATATGACCTGCAAAAGGAATTTCATGGGATATGGCTAGAAGTGCCAGATGGTAGGCTCTGAGCACTACCAACTGCTGTATTACCTCTCTCTCTAGCCCTCCTTCAGGGGTCCACTCTCTATACAGTTACCCTTTATTCCAGTATACATTCTAACCTTTTCCTTGTGAATCAGGTGTCTCCTTAGCTACCTCCATCAAGCCTCATAATGTAGGGTCACAAAGCTGAGCCAGACTCAATTCTACCTTTGTGACCCTTTCCAGCTCCATTTCCACCAGAAGCCTGGTCTCTTCTGACAGTGGTGCCTCACTGTCCGCCTGGGTACTACCACTGACCTCTGGCCTTGCAGTCATCCTCTCCATGGAAACACCAGTACCTACCAGCATCTGTGCCTGACTTTTCAGGCTCACTGCTACAATGTAGCTCTCTCCCTGAAATAGCCACCTCATCAGCCCCAGCTTCGGGTGCGGGGTCTATCTGGGTCTACCCCAGGCTACCTGACCCACATGCATGTCTCCAAGCCTGACTGCATGTAACTTCCTGCACACAAGGTACTGCATTATCAAAATCATCCCCTATCAAGGCATCTGCTAGGATATCCTCAAGCACACCTACCTGCTTGCTTCTATTTCCACTCTCTCAGTCAAGATGAAACCAGGCCAAAGGCATTTGGAATGAGGTCCCTCCTAAAGCTCTGACTGGTGTGGACTGCCCAAGCAAGTACTGCTTTTCTTTAACCAAAGCAGGCTTCACAATGATTATGTCAAAGGCTGTGTCTCTCTTAGCCGTGGCTTGTCTTTCATCCACTAAGATACAATGCAAACTTCAGTGATTATTTAGTACTCCTGTTGTCTCCAGAAAACTTATCACTGCCATACTGTTATTCCCACTTGCTGGCTCCTTCATCTTTTGTTCACCACCTTAACTTATTGGACACTTGTAAGCTACATGGTCCCTCTGGGTACATTTAAAACCTCTAACCCTTGGTCCTGGCCATGTACCTGAACTAGTGGCTTCCCCTGTTACTGGTGTACTCTGTTGGGGTGGATTAGGCTGCCCACCATGGGTTCTCCTATAACCATGTGCAGCACTCAGTATCCGCTTCTTGTGCAATGATGCCCTGTTTGCAAAGTGGAGATCTCCCTTTCTCCCAGCTCATTTGCAGAGTTACACTCCCAGCCTGCCATCCAGATTCGCATGTCCTTGGGTAAAGTGCTAAGGGCTTGTTCCCTCACCAAAAGGTCTGCCAGCCCTTCAAAAGTGGTGAACTGACTCTCACTCACCTATGAAAATAAGTGTTTAACTCAGCAGTGTAATCGCATACACTTCCATCTGCCTTGCATCTATGCTCACCAAACTATTTTTCTGTAAGCTTCAGATGTTAACTTTACATTCCAGTAAACTATGCTTTACTTTATCATAATTTAAAAAAATCAGTATCAGACAATTTAGAAACAGCAGTTACAGCTTTATCATGGAGTAAGGGGGCCAGGAACCATACCGAGAGCCCTTGGTCAGCATTATGTTGTTTACATACCCTTTCAAATACATGAATAAAACTGTCAAAAATATCACCCTGTTTAAATCATGGAAGACATTTACTGACCTTTAGTGCTTCTAGGGTTCAGGTATTCCCTTCCCTATTACCTCCATGACTCTGCTGAAGAGGCAGCATCTCTCTCTCATGTTGGTGCTGTTTCTCATTTTCTTCTGCCTCCGAATGCCACAGTCTCTGTTTGACCTCCAAATTGCACAGCCTCTCTTTGACCTCCAGACACCTCAGTCCCTCTCTTCGACTTCCAAGCACCACAGTCTCTCTTCAAAATCCAAACACCGCAGTCTCACTTTGATTTCCAAATGCTGCAATCTCACATCTGATTCTAATTCCCTCTGCTTCTACAGTTGTTTGGCCTCCAGTTCTAACTCCATCTGCTTCTCCAGTAATTTGGCCTTCACTTCAAGCCTCTTTAACTCCAGATGGATTTTTAAGTCCTCTGAGGAAAAGGTGAACTGTCCTGTTTCTGAAGTCTGCACATCTCCATCACCAGACTGGTTGTCTACAAGGTTGCTGGTCCATGTTGCAGCTTTGACCAAGGCTGAAATAATTTCCTCTTTAGTTAGGTTGGCATGTGCCAGTTGCTTGGCTTCACACACCATGGCCAATTGGTTCTTTGTCAGCTTGCTATAATCTTCTGCCGATATCCGTGCCTGCTTTCCCTGACTAAACTAGACTAACAAAAATAAAACTGTGTATGTTCACCTTGTGGCTACTGAGAGTATACACAGTTTCAGTGACAGCTGCCCACTGGCTACTGAAGTTCAATTAATATCACATCCAGCTGCCACCAATATGTGATGGGTCCCTACTCCTGGCCAGCAATCAAGGAGACTAAATCCTCACCATTGACTCCGGTGAGGAATGGACACTAAGAGCAAAGATGGATTCACACAGTATTTTCAGATGCAGCTCCCTGCACCAAGCATAATTTCCCTTAAGAGCACACAGGAAGCATGCTCCAGACCTGGGGCTGGACTCTCTTCTCTCTCTCTCTCTCTCTCCAGACCCACACAAAACTCCACACTGACCACTTTGGAGCTCTGTGTCCCTGTTCCCAGTAGCGGACACACACACTTGAATATTTGAGCTTCATACACATCTGGAAAAAGCTGGCACAGATTTACTAGCTGTGCCCCTTTCTGCCCAGACTTTGAGTTAATCATGCTGCCACCAGTCAGCTGCCTAAGGGTCTTACAAAGGGCACCCAATTATACTGTGTAAAATTTATACTAATACAAATGGTAAGGTGTGACCCAAGCAGCAAGGCTTTCAGGAGAGGCCAAGTGTCACTAAAACAAGCATAAGTACTCTCAAGATGTTAAATATATTCACTAAGGGACCAGCCACAATGAATGGTATTAAAATATTTAATGATATATAATAAAACAGAAAACAGGAGAATACTGAATACAATAAACAACAGAGTTTAAATCACACAGATATAAATACAGTTGGATAGTTTCTCACATATGTAGAAAACAATACTAAACTATTCTCACTAAATGTCCCTGACTGACTAAAGAATTACTGATGTTCTTCATGTTTCACTGTTGCGGTCATCACTTTTGGGGTTATCCTTGCCCGGATAGTCCTCGGCCGGCCAGAATACCAGAAGCTTCAGATATGGCCTTCGGTTGCTACCGGCTCCAGACTGATGTCAGGCCATCAGGGGTATAAAGCGAGGCAGCCGGTGCCATTACATCAGTCTTTATTACCATGGAGCCCAAAGCAGAAGCAATTCGCACAAGTGCCAGTCAGCTGACTACCTGTTCACATTTTCTGACTTGAAAGTTGAAGACTTCTAAAGCTATGTACCCTGTTGGGGATCCTTTTTTCTTGCATTAACGGATGTCAGAGAAAGTAAATAATTGTCTAGCCTATGGAAAGCAGATACTGCACCGAGATTTCCATTCTTACTGTACCACTTGCCTAGGCCTTGAGCACGACATTCCTAATTGTCTTATGTGCCTTGTTTAACCCGCGTACTATTCGTCATCTGGTCCGGATTGTAGTCATGCATTTTGGTCTTTTGTCTAAGAGTACCGGTATGGCATCCATGAGTCATCCGACAGCCGATCTTCTGAAAAAGCATAAAGATAGAGAGAGAGAGAGACAGACTGCATAGGACCAGGCCTACTGACAGCACTACTGCTAAGCCAGTTGTCAGTTCTCTGGCTCCCAGTGAGGCGCTTTCACAGCCCCTGGTGACCGCAAGTGTTCTGACACAGGCCTCTGCTGAGACCCTTTTGGAGTCTGGCATGCCGCATGCTTCTTCCTTGTCTAATGATCCTGCAGTCATCTCTACCTTGGATGGGTCCAGAGCCACTGTGCAGGCACCGGCTTCTGAGGAAAGCATTCATACTACCAACGCTAGGCCCAAACCGACATCTTCAATTCCGACTACCACTGTGGCCAAACCTTCCGAGTCTTTCTGTCTTGCGAGTAAACCTAAACAATGGAAACCCTCACAAAGGCAATCTCTGGCCCCCGGTCCTCTGCCACAGTCTCAGATGCTTAAAATGGACAATGATCTTTTAACCCTTATTAGGGGATCTCAGCCCACTCCTTCCAAAAGGAAAAGAGATGTGTCCCTTGAAGTTTTGTCTGATTCAGATTCTGAACAATCTGAAATATCTCTCTTGAAGAAGAAGAAATGCAGGCCCTCTCAGCATATGAGGATTTTGATGCAGAGTAATTTATTCCCTCAGCCTTTTCCACCTGAAGATTTCTCGTTTGGGGATACTCTGCATACCCTCAGGGAGCATTTCAAATGGGAAAGTCAGGACTATCCTCAATCCAAAAAGAGACTCATAGGTTCATAGGTCATTGGTAGGTACTAGGCTATCGGCCCTGGGGCCTATACAAGCCCAGCCAAAAAGGTACCCTGGCTTTTGCCACCCAAGAAAATTATTTTCCTGTGCCACTGTCGAGCAGAGCCACAAAGGTGATCCCCGGGGTGAATTTCCTATTTCCCATTCAATCATCAAGATTTTTCTTGAAGAGTGCTAATGAGGAGCTTTGTTTGATATAGATAGGTAGTTTATTCCAGAGTATGGGAAGTCTCTGGGACAGGAATCGATCCCTCCGGCATGTTCTGTTTATTGTGGTCACAAGGTTTAGGTCCCTAGAGAATTCCTTGACTTGCCTCAGCACAAACCTCTAGACTTTCCCCATTTTAGAAATGGTGGATGATGTCTTTCTGGAACTAGCTTAAGCCCTGATACCATCGCCCTGGCTCTGAGGAAGCCTGACAGATACTACCGAGTCCCTGACTCTCATAAATTCCTGCTCAGGAATCGGTCTGCTGACCCAGAGGTGATCACCCAGGGCCCCAAAGGGGTGAAAGCTACTATAGCAAAGAATCCTACACTCTCTGATAGGGAGTCCAGAGCTCTAGACAGGTGGGGAAAAAGGTATATACCTATACTACCCTTGCTATTAGAGCACTAAACTGGCAGTTCCATATGCTTAAATATCAGCAGCACATTTTGGAAACTCTTAAGAAGAAAGTTGCAACCTACCTCACTTTGGCAGAATCCAAAGAATTACAGGATTTAATGCACTCCGCCTGTCTAGTCACCAAGCATTCCTTACATTGTGGTTTTGATGCTCTGGAAGCATCATGTAGAGCAACAGACACAGGATCTGTTATTAGGAGACACACATGGCTTAGGGAACAGTCCCTTCCTGACCATGTTAAATCTAAATTACTGGATGCACCTTTGCACAAAGACAACCTATTTGGTAATAAGGCCAAAGGTTTTTAAAAAAGATGGAGGAAAAGGCAAAATCTATGCAAGCTGTTAAAGATTGCTTGCAAGTTCAACCACCATGATTCAGCAGACACTTCCCCTCCAAACATTGGACATTTTTTGCACCCACTAAGCAGGGCCAGCCCAGGTCTAGGACCAGCAAGCCCTCCAGGGTGCAATCTCAGAGTTCTCACAGAGCAAAACAGTGGACCTTTTCCACCACCAAACCAGCGAGTTCTAAGTCACCTCCCTTCAGCAAAAATTCCCAGTGACTCACCACAAGTCTCTGCCACCTCTGCCTGCCTAGCACCACCCCTCAGGGGGAGGGCTATCCACTTACTCAAACAACTGTGCCTCCATCACCAATGATCAATGAGTCCTCAGGGTAGTTTCCCAAGGATACAAATTCTCCTTCCACACCCTCCCCCCCACCGCCAAAGGGTACCCAGACCTTCCCCCAAACCAGCGGGTAGAGGCACTGAAACTTATTTCTTCCTTGATTTCCATGAGATCAGTGGAACACATTCCTACAGAACAAACAGGCCAAGGTTTTTACTCAAGACTATTCCTAGTGCCCAGAAAAGAAGGCACCTGGTGTCCCATTCTGGATCTATCCATCCTCAACACCTTCCTGCTGATACCAAAATTCAAAATGCTCACCCTCCAGCAGCTCCTGCCCATACTTGCCAGGGATGCTTGGCTGGTCACTCTAGACCTCAAAGAGGCATACCTTCACATCCCCATCAGGGATTCCTGCAGAAAATTCCTCCACTTTAGAGCAGGCTGACAGCACTTTCAGTTCTCTGCACTGCCCTTTGGTTTATCTACTGCTCCCAGAGTGTTCAAAAAATGTTTGGCTCCAGCCATTGCATACTGCCGGCAAAGAAACATTCAGAATTACTCAATTAGATGACTGCTCATTCAGGCAGACACCCAAGAAAAGTTGTTCCAGGACCTAACATTTGTAAAACACCTGCTAACCTCCTTGGGGTACACAATCAACAAAAAGAAATCCAAACTAGTACCCACCAAGAATATTATTTTCCTGGGAGCAAGTCAGGACACAGCCTCCAAGATGACATACCTCACACCAGAAAAGCAAATGGCTCTTCCACCTTACTTCAGAAATCTGGCCACCAGGCCCCAGCTCACTGCAAGGAAAATCCTACAAGCTCTGGGGTACATGGCCTCTTGCATCCTGCTTATTCCATATGCCAGACTGCATATGAGGAAACTACAATGATACTTAAAGAACCTCTGATGTCAGCATTCACAGGATCTAGAATCTCTCCTACCCATGATTCCCTGCATCAGGGCAGAGTTCCTTTGGTGGGCAACAGCCTGTTCACAATACCAAGGCTTACACTTCCAACCTCCCCACCTGCCACCAAAACCCTCACCACAGACGCATCAGACTACACCTGTGGGGCCCACCTGGGTGGCAAATGCATTCAGGGGCAATTGAACCACCAGCAACTCTCCCTGCACGTAAACCTAAAAGAGATTATGGCAGTGCATCAGGACTTGTTGGCCTTCAAACCCCTCCTCTCTCCAGGGACTCTCCTTATCAAGACAGACAACACCACTGTGATGTGGTACATCAACAAGCGGGGGGACTCATTCATACCCCCTGTGTAGGCAGACCATGACCCCATGGTCTATAGCAGCTTCCATGGGTCTACACCTTATAGCTCAGTACCTTCCAGGTGCACTCAACATTCTGACGGATCAGTTGAGCAGACAGTCCTGGACCCTCATGAGTGGCAACTCAACAGGTCAACCTTCTCCCAGATAACTCAAAAATGGGGGACCCCAGAGGTTGACCTCTTTGTCTCTCCAAGCCACCACCTCCTCAGCAAGTTCTGCACCAGGGAGCATCACAGCAAGGCTTGAAGAGTGGATGCCCTGTCCTTCCCTTGGGCACTACTCTCAGTCTACGCCTTCCCTCCCCTATCCCTCCTCCGAAAAGTACTGATAAAAATAAGGGAGGAAAAGCCAAGGGCCATCATCATTGCTTCAGACTGGCCCAGACAGCACTGGTACCCCTTGCTATGCAGCCTCTCCCAGCTCCCCCCTTGACACCTTCCTCTGATCCCAAACCTATTGACTCAAGGGAAAGGGGAATTTTTGCACCCACAGTTACAGACTCTCAACTTGGCAGCTTGGCTTATAGCCTGAGTCATGCCCATGCTACTCCCCTCAGCACACAGGTCTTGGAAGTGCTCCAGGAGGCCAGGTGCCCTAGTACCAGGAAGTCCTATGCAGACAAATGAAAAGGTCCTGCGCCTGGATCCAGGCAAGAGGGACAAGCATGTCTCAGCTTTCACTCCCCCTTATCCTGGACTACTTAGCTGACCTACTAAAAGGTGGCCTTTCCTTCTCTTCCATTAAGATCCACACCTCAGCAATCTCTGCTCATTGCCACACTGAGCAACCTATTTTCCTCTCACCCCTGATCAAACAGTTCCTCAGGGGAGCCAATAACCTCAGGCCTCCCAGAAGTGCCCTACCCCTGCATGGGACCTTAACTTTATGCTAGAGAAGCTCATCCTGCCTCATTTTGAGCCAGCTGCCTAAGCAGACCTAAAATTCCTCTCCTGGAAAACTGCCTTCCTCCTGGGCATTACCTCAGCCAGGAGAGTCTCCGAGCTGCAAGCCCGTATGGCAGTCAAGCCTTTTATCATTTTCCATGCTGATAGGGTCACCCTCAGAACCAATCCTACCCCCAAAACAAGGGGGAAAGGATCCTGCACTCCCTAGATGTGCACAGAAAAACTCAGATACTACCTAGACAGGACTAAGCCTTTCAGAAAATCTGACCAGTTACTGGTCAGCTTTGCTTCAGAGGCAGAAGGCAAAGCCATCGCCAAACAAATCATCTTCAAATGAATAGCACATTGCATCCATTTCTGCTACAAACATCATGGTAAGCCTCCCCCAAAGGGGATCAGAACCCATTCCACCAGAGCAGCCTCCACCTCAGCAGCTTTCCTCATAGGAGTACCTACTAGAGACATTCTGGATGTGGCCACATGGACATCTGTCCACACCGTCACCAAACATTATCATCTGCCTCTCTTCTCTAAGTCTAGGTTGGGGTTTGCCACTGCAGTCCTGCAGGGCATGCTAGCCAACCCTTAGCCTCTGGCCTGCCTCCACCCTTTCTACTAAGCTTTGGGAATCTACCCAAAAGTGATGACTGCAACAGTGAAAAATGAAGAACATAATACAGTTGTGTACACTTACCATAAATGTAGATGTACGGGTGTCTTCACTGTTGCAGTCCTGGTTTTCCTCCCTCCTTCCCCCTTGGTTGTTCATTCTCTCGTTTTCCCTCTCCTCTCCTTTCCTAGGGAAGAGACAGTTGTGATACTTGCACTGATCACTCTGTGGGGATCTGTCCTCTCATCAATGCCTCCTTTTGGGGGCTCCTGATAAGTTAGGGTAAGAAAAACTGATGTAATGGCGCCAGCTGCCTCGCTTTATACCCCCCCGACAACCTGATTTCAGTCTGGAGCCGACAGCAACCGATGCCCAAATCTGAAGCCTCCGGTATTCTGGCGACCCGAGGACTATCTGGGCAGGGATAATCCCAGGAGTAATGACTGCAACAGTGAAGACCCTTGAACATCTACATTTATGGTAAGTGAACACAACTGTACTTTCCCTGACTACTTACTAAAGCAAGGCAAGCTGATGTGTGCTGAGTATCTTACTGCACAAAAGCCAGATGATGTCTGTCTCTGTTGGTGTGGATGTGTGAGGTATATATCCTGTCAGATATCTTTCCTTTCAGATTCTAAAGTGCTGCTGTGAGGGTTCCAAAGAAACCAGATGCTGGTTAGAGAATTACATCAACTCTGGTCATCTGACTGTGGTACAATACACACATAGAGATTTGCCAAGATCTGTGGCAGCATCTGAAAGCTATAACACAATTTCAAACTTTCCACCCTCCCAGGGTTCTCTGATGAACTTACACATTTGATCAGTTATGACAATACAACTTAATATACATGCATGCATTTTTTATGTCCAGCAGGACCTACTGTTGATGCTTGTTTAACACAAGTAACTTTACAATATATTTTAAGTCAAACATCTGTGCAAATCAGTGTGATAGTCAAATAACATAAAATTCTTTACAAACCTATGGCTAGCTGTGCTGGCATATGTACACATATACTGCCATACTCTCCCTGGCACTGATGGAATTACCTCATATCATCACAATCTTATCTGTGACTAATCCACCTTGTTCCTCCTTTAAGGAGTGTGGGACTTTTGTTGAGTCAAAAGCCAGTTTTAAGACCATGGAATTCAGATACTGCAGTCTCATTATGAGAGCACAGGCTGCATAATTCTTAATGTTCAGCCTCTTCTCCTTCCATCATAGCTTAGGTTCTATGATCTCAGAACTCTTTGACTCTCATATCTTTGGATCTTTGGCAGCTACCTACCCCATGTTTAGTGGCCAGTATTTTACATGAAGCCCCACAGTGAGCTAGT